>NC_056747.1:1219010815-1219114902 GCF_019279795.1 Protopterus annectens | reverse complement strand
TGCCTTATCATGGTTTGCATCTTACCTTGAAAATCGTCAGCAGGCAGTACTCTGGAAAAATTCACTCTCAAATCTTCTCCCTATCTCTTTAGGTGTACCTCAAGGCTCTATCCTAGGCCCTCTTCTATTTTCAATCTTTATTAACGACCTACAATCTGCTATCCCATATACTACCTGCATACATCATGAGCGACTCTACTATAATCTGTACTGCTACCTCCTCAAACAGAACTCCAGTCTCTTACTCAAAAAGCTTTTAACACTGTAGAACACTGGTTCTCTCACTGCTGTCTACTCCTTAACCCCCAAAAAAACAAACTGTTACTTTTTTCACCTACTCATAAATCTACTCCACCATATTTTACTCTTACCTCCTCTGACGGTACTCTCATTTCTCCTGACTTGACCACAAAACTATTAGGTATAACTATTGATAATAACCTCAACTTTGACTCTCACATCAACAACACAATAAAATTAGTTAATAAAAATATAGGATCCCTTTATAGATTCAAACCTTTCCTTACACCTACAGCAAGGTCCACCATAGCTAGATCTCACCTAATCTCTACTCTTCTCTATGCTTCCCCCATTTACACTAATCTTTCCAAACACAACATTAAAAAACTAGCAACATCCTATTATAATATAGCTCGATTCGCAGTAGGATCTCCTTTTCAAACTCATCACTGCTTGAACTTAAAAGAACTAGGCTGGACTGAACTTCCTAACCAACTTGTACTTCAACAGCTCTTAATAGCTTATCAGATTCTATATCAGCCAGCTAACACACCAATACTTTCTAGCATTATTTCACCATACAATAACCTGAAACAACTACGTTCTTCAAATAAACTTCAAATTAATATTACCAAATCCAACAATTATGCAGGCGACTGTCTATTCTCCAACTCTGTTGGAAAAATATGGAATAAACTACCCTCTGATATCACATCTTTGACCTCTTTCCTACTTTTTAAAAGACAACTGAAAATGTATCTCAATAAACATTGGCTTTGCTCCTGCACTAATCCAGATTAACCTCATTTTTTCCTTCACCCTTTCCCTTGTTAACTTTCACTGCACAAAAAAAAAAAAAAAAAAGTTTTGTTCATTTAATATTATCTGTTTAACTTGGTATAATTTCTTATGTTTATAATGTAACATTTTAATGCCTTTTTTATGATATTTGTTACAACTAGTGGAGCTTTTCTCCCCGGGCCTCTACTGAAAATGGACATATATCCAGCTAGACTAGCCCGGTCAACAAATGTAAAATAAAATAAAAAAAAAATAAAAAAAAAAAAATAAAATAAAATAAATAAAATAAAATAAACATTTATTAAGATTACAAATATGTCTTTGCAAATCTACATGACACTAACACCACTGACATGTGTAACTCACACACATTTGACACGTACCGGTGATTTGATGTTATCACCATATATTTGTGTGTGAAGTGATGACATTGCTCATACTCCATGTGGATGTTGTCTTGATGTGGGCATGTCTGTTTGCCTGTACTGGTGTCTTTACCTATCAGCACATGCCTGAATGTGTTCACATTAATGCAATAGACCTTAATCCTGTGTATATGTCACATATATTGTCATATACAGCCTTAAGGGACATGACCTGTAACCCTGCAGACTTGCTAATGGAAAGTTTTACATGTATGTGTTTTGCCATATACATCTACATGGCACTGTACAGCAGTTTAGCATCATGCCATGTATTACCTGTGTTGCACATGTGAAACACATGGTACAATGCCTAGCTTGATGGCAATTGCAGGGTTGGATATCAACTATAGCATGTATGGTCAGAGTGAACTAGTAGGCTATATGCCCTGGGCCATTTATGAGCCTTGGCTGAAATGTTACCTAGCAGTAGCCAACAGACAGTTAAGTTACAGTGGCCAGTTCAAGCAGTGCCACAGAACTGATCCACAAGGTTACTGATATATTTGTCATGTGGTCATCACACCATGTCTCAAAGAGGGGCAATGTGCAGCTTTGCTGAACAAGGATGCATAGTATGGCAGGAGCATGTAAAGTGTATGGGACAGGGATCTGTCAGGCATGTTGTGATCCTTGTACTAGAAAGGTGGATGTCCATGAAGTATGTGTTTATTTGGAATCAGGATGTGTAAGTGTAGCATGTCCAACATCTCTGTGTTGGACATGGCTTTATTCAGGGTAGGCATAATGCTACATAGTGGAGCTAGGGAATGCAAAGCCAGCGTAGGCCATCTGAACATGGCCAATAAACCTTAAAGAAAATATTTGATCTATTATGGGTCACTTGAGTGTTGAGTATGGCTGAACAATGATCTCTATATTCATGGATGGCACCCTGTCATGATTAGGGGTTCTACTTATGACTACCTGACTGGTGTGGTGAAGTAACTATCAAAGGAAAGACTACTGTCCAGCTGCATCCCATACACACACAGTTTCCATTATGTTGACCGCTGCCTAGGTGGTAGTTCATGGGTACAGGGTTTTTTAAGATAGGGGATGACAATGCAATACTTAGCTGTCAGATTGTGGCCATACATCACACACCACACATCTGACCCACAAAGGCCCTTCTGTATGTTGCCCACAGCACTCATTGAGTCGACTATTGCTCCTAGTTCATAGTCATTTGCAAACTTCAATAGGCAGATGCCTTCTGTGTTAGTCTGTGTTGTATAGATAACAATGAGGGGGAGTACCAGGAATTAACCCTGTATTACTGTAGCTGGCACTGGTTTGATGTGCGTGTATTAGTCAGACACCTTCTTTAGTGTTGGTTCTGCCAGCAGTCCAGTTGCCAACCACTCCTGTGACATAGGATTATACACCAAGTTTACTGAGTGTAGATGGAATACAGTATGGGTGATGGTGTCCTAAGACCTGGCAAGGTCATGATATGCCCTGTGAATCAACCTTACTGTCATCTACATCTGTACTGACTACATCAAATAAGTTGATCAAGGTTCATGGCCTTACAGACCAGACTCAGTAGGATAGTAGTGCACTATTTCCCATTATCATTGGTGTCTCTTCCTTTGCGGTGTGTGATAACTGTTGCTGTGCAACATTCAGTGTGTACACAGCCTGACATGAAGCTATAACTGAACATGATGTGTATGTGGAGAGTAAATTGTTCTGACATTTGTGTAGGATACACCCTGGGATGTTGACAGGTCCCATGCAAGCTGTATGTATGGCTTTAGAAAGTGCAGCTTGTACCTGCATAGTTATTAGAGGGGCTCTGTAGTGTACATGGATATATAAATGTGTACCTGTTGGGCAGGAGGTGAGTGTGGGTTTAGGTCATCCAAGACCCTATCTGGATGACAAGTGCTATTTCTTTAGGTGCAGTACCTCTCATGCCTTAGTGCTGTGAAGCACGGCAGGTCTTGTTGTTGCCATTACGATTCATGACACAGCTATAGAATGCTCTGTGATTGGCCACATATGTGGCTGATTAGTTTCACAGTAGCTTTGTGTGGCTTTATATGGTGTATCTGCATCTTACTGAGGCTGACCAGGGATCACCTCCACTCATGTGTGTTCACTCTTGCAACAGTTACTACCTTATGTGGTACAGTTTAAGGCAGGGTACCACCAGTTTGCCTTCCTGTTTGTGTTTGGTTGAATCTTGGTTCTGTTTCAATGGCACAATCACTGCACTTATGTGAGTGCTTAAAGTGCATTTGTGTAGGATTCAGCATTTGCACATGCATTGCCCATCTGCATGGGTGCCACTTCACTCTTAAGAAGCATAACATTGGCTTTGGAGACTGACTATGGGTAGCATACTGTTAGCCCTGTTTGTGTGACTATGGTGATCCAGGTCATTGGGGTTGATGAAATCCAACATGCATTAAGCACAAGTGTTGGTACATGAGTCTTCCCAGTTCATAATGGGATAGTTGAGAGTAGCCATTATTATGGTTTTCTGTCTCAAACCTAATATTCCCCATTACAGTACAATATGACAGTTGGGAATTCTGAGGCATGGTGGGTTATCTGTCACAAGGTGCAATTTGGATTCCACTTTGGCACAAAGGTAGTTGCTCAGCATACTGCATCTGAAGTTATGCAAGTGCAACTAGCATGGGGGTGTACATATCCTTCAGGAATATGGACACACCTGTGGCCCGTGTGTTCCAATAAAGGGTAATGGCCAAGAAGTGAGCTATGTGCTATAACATGGTCATGCAGGGGTGCTCTCTGGAGCATTGAGCCATGTCTCAGTCACTGCACAGATATGTTCTCCATGTTAAGGATTGATGTAAGTGAGTCCATATTGAGTTTCTGAAATGTATCATTGAGTAGTGAGACCTGCAGTTTATTGCTTGGCTATCCCTGTTACAGCAGTGGACTTTCACTGCAACTTTGCATGATGAAGGCACTATAGGGGAAGCATGAGCCCTAGCCAGTATCCAGATTCCCAGGGGTGACAGATGCAGGTCCTGTCTGACAAAGCATCATGGTCTGTCAGCCATGTTATCCCAGGCAGAGAGATACTGGATACCCTTTGAATTACACCAGTACATTAGACAACTGTGGAATACAATTCTTTTGTCTCTGTACTGCAGTAACATTCTGGCCAATGGCAGAATGCTACCCAGGCTTTGGGACATACCTGCATGGGCTACAAGACCTGACAGTTCCTACATGTGCATTTCCATGCAGTCCAGGCTACTGCATCACAGGCCCCGCACAACAACATGGAATATGCCAGAGCCATGTGTATAGTTCAAAAGGTGGTCTGAGTGTGTGGGTATGTGGCTTATCATGGCAGACAGGCAGCTGACAGTATGTTAGCCCTCCTATAGCTTGGTGTGTAACATAGTACTAGAGTTTGCATTCACAAATGAGTACTGTTGGGCATGTTTCTGGCCATGTGTTCAGAGGTGTGCCACAATTATGCAAACTATGTTGTACAGGTTTTGTATTTTGTTGCCTGTCTATTCCAGCTTGGTAGGTCTCTTGCTTGGCCAGATACTTAGAAGCCTCTGTGAATGTGTATGATTTCTGGTGGTATGTGTGGGTGTCCTTACTGTGTTCTGGTAAGGGTATGTGTTGGTTGTGGTGATGAGATGCATGTGTTAACCTACACCTCATGACTGTCCAGTCCAGTCATGGCTGTAGACTGGACTGCCTTCCAGCTTACCCCTGTAGCTGCATCCCAGACAATGTGTGGGGTGTGGTGTTAGGAGGGTTTGGCAGTGTACATGGCATACAGATTACACTCCCCCAGGATGGCCACATACACAAAGCTGATATTAGTAAACACCAGTAGCTGACTAGTGGACATGCCTGTATGAGCAGTCAGTACAACAAGTACCAAGTACTGTATTTAGTTTACTTATTGCTTATGAAGATGTTTTAGACAGTGATGCTCACAAGTATATATTTGTATTATGGACGTGACAACACTGGCTATTACAGAAACATAGTAACTACCTTTAGCACCAATCCTCCTCTGAGAAGCACATCACATCCTGATAGCTGATTACAGATGATGCAAGTGTCAACAGGTCTGTATCCTTTTCTGGGTATATACTCACATATCCACCAGAACCATGAGCTCTGTTGGGCACGGCCACCCACTGCCCAAACAGAGTCAAGTATCAATAGACTCAGCTGCCACTATCAACATGATCAGGATATAATCTGATAGTGTAAGCCATCACCTATAAAACAGTTATTACACATAGGCAGTGGTCTCCTACATCTTACACTCCTACTGCAGATGTTACACTGGAGTTACAGATGATATGCAACCTGTTTCATTACCAGTACAGTGCACTACCTTACATACAGTATTTGCAAGTGGCTGTTAGGTTGGCAATGAGAGGTTAGGCTACACAAACCTGAAAGTTCAACCAGTGTGTCTCTACTCTCAATATCCACTCTATGTAGGTGTGCACATAGCCATTTGGCCCAGCCTTGTAACAAGGGTCACTGCACATTTGCATAACATGTACACATGCACGGCTGTAATTGTTTACAAATTATACTAGTGAGGTGGATATTACATGTCTTATGTGCATGGATAGTTACCTAGCTCTTGCAATTTTCTTTGCTATCATGCTGCTACACTGTCAGATGAATACAAGTCATATGTATCTTGTTACTGCGTATTGCAATCGCCGATAGACATAACTAATGTTTGCATAACATAACAGAAACGTTATGTAAAATAGAATACAGATCTGCCTAAAATACTGTACATTACACAGTTATTGGCACAATATCCCCCAATACAAATCATATTTGCACAGTAAGCCCACCTTTGACATATTCATCTCACTAATACACCCATACATATGTCTACTGTTACAATATATCAACACATACTATACCCTGTTATAGCACATATTTGTTGGATCAACCCTGACACTGACAGTGGCTGGAAAAGAATTGGTGAATTCCAAACCCATATATATATATATATATATATATATATATATATATATATATATATATATATCATCCCTTGTGGTGTATGAGGAGTTTGCCTTGTGACCTACAGCAGTACACACATAGAATACTACAAGTATTACTACTGCTCAACAATACATCACTACAAGATAGCTATTTCCACTATATGCATTGATTAAACTGTAATTATTATAGAACAGGTACTACATACACAGACATACTAAATGTTATACATACTATCTTAGTAATTGGAGGTGTTATTGACCAATATATTAATCATTTTTGGTTTGTGTTTCGATCTTCTGTTGGGTATTTTGTACTATTCTACCGGTAGATACAGATGGTTTGAATGTGTGACAAGGCATCCTTTTATAGTTAGAGATCACTAACATGTGCTATCCTGATCACCAATTGGTGTTCCACAGTAATTAATTACATGCCCATCAGCTGTGCAGATATTCCCTTAACCAATACCATGGCAACAGTGGAGTATAATTGAGTATTCCACTTGGGCGTTGTCCCTTTGCCTTACTTGTGAGGAAGACAGCCTGGAAGTGTTGTTTGAAATCTATGACAACAGCTGTATGGAGACAAACAGAAATATATTGCGTCTAATGCCCAGAAGATTTGGTCTACATGTGAGTACTGCTGTTATATTTCTGAACATTGCTACTTGTGCAGGGTTTGTCTGTACCTAATACTTTTACATATGCTTCAGTCTGGCCTGGATGTTTGACCAGCTCATGACTGTATGGCTATGCATATAATGATAGGGGGTTTACAGTGTGCTCACCAGACATCTTTAGTTTGGTGTAAATGTGTATCATTCTGTGCTGATAATCAGTAATTGGTAACACTTCTTGGTGTAATTACTTTTCAACCCTCTGAAACAGGATTAGTTCAAAGAAACCCTGTAACATCAGCAGTTGTTCCATTGTATAACAGTAACCATTTTACATAGGGCCATGTTAGTGTGTCTCTGTCCAGGTATGTTAAGGTTTCAGCAGATGTCATACAGTGGGTGAATAATTGATTGTGGTATGACAGTATGTAATGTTGTAATTAGTTTTGGTGTGGGGGAGATGTTGGTGGGTGTACATAGCAGAGGCAGTTGTATAGGAACTGTTTTTATACATATTCTATATGTGTGTGGGGGTTCTTTCCCTATGTGAACACCTATCCCTTAGTGGACTAATCCTATGGTAATTGCAGGCTGATTCATTAAGGCACTGTTAAATGCTTCCTGTATAGCATGCAGGTATTGTTAGTCCTTGAATCCTTTTGGCATTACATCGGAATGTAATAAAGTTTTGCTACATGAAAGATGTCTGTGTATTACTGTCATGGATATTTGCAGTCGTAGTTGTGTTGGTGACTAACCCTATTTGGCTCATGTCCATAGAACATATTTGTAATAGTGTATTGCCATATACTCTTCATATGTTATGTATATTGTTTGGGGGTGGCAGAATGTGTGACTGCTATGGTCCATGTTATACTCAGATTTGAACACTTCAGATGCTGTATACACACATGTATGTATGTATATATGTGTGTGTGTGTATATATATATATATATATATATATATATATATATATATATATATATATATATATGTATAGAGATATAGATATAGATATATAATATATATTATTGCATACATTTATATGTACCTCCATAGATGTGTACATGTTTTTAACCTATCTATATATATCTACATATATATGTATATCTCTACATATCGACATGTATCTATGTATCTCTCTCTCTCTCTCTCTCTATATATATATATATATATATATATATATATATATATATATATATATATAGCATACACCTTTCATTGGGTACATGGCAGTTTGTCCTATTTCCACACAATCCTCCCTTTTGTGTTTTAACCTGTCTGAATACACAACTGGCATAGGTACATCTCAGGTAGCTTAGTCGTAAGTTACTCTGAGGATGATGTACATGGTTGCAGGTTCTAATCCTGGAAGTGGCTATTATTTTACCACTCAGAACAGGCACAGGTAGGGAAAGTGTGATTAACGCACATTTAAGCAGTTGTAAGCAGGTTTGCCCATGGTCTGCGTGACATTATGCAAAGGTTAAACCTGTGAAGTGCTTATCCGTTTATCCCTGTTTAAACGTCACCTTTCCATTGCGCAAACCTGCACAAAACCGCTTACAACTGCTTAAAAGTGCTTTAATCAACCTGCATCTGACAGCCCTTATTCTGGCCCTCAAAATAAATTAACAGCCCTTGCAGGTCATGAATGCGGGACCATGAACACAACAGTCACTGACTTTACCACTAAGGCATCTGAGATATGTACAAATGTTATGGTGTTTAGAATATACATTTTACTACGGGCATTCCTCACTACTGAAAACAAATTTGACAGTCAGTTGGTGTACCTATGTATGATACATGTTAATGTTCAAATGTTTGTGGAATTAAGTGTTGCAATGTGACCTGACAGGGTGTATTATGGATGAGAATGGTTCTTGTTTTGTTCCTTTTTTATATTGTCCCCATACTCCATGTATACCCCTCCAGTTCACTTATTGAACATCCAACCCAGGCTCTCCTTAATGCATAAGTTCATTGCCCATCATTCCTCCCCCACCCCAATCCCCACATGCACAACAACCATCCCTTCTATGGTGTATTAGGTTAATATTAATAGTTATAATAGCAGAGCTGCATGTGTTTTGTGTACACTTCAATTCCTTTGGATTGCTTCTGTGTCACAAAGTGTGCTCATAGATGTTTATATATATGGCTATAGATGTAACTGTATATATATATATATATATATATATATATATATATATATATATATATTTCTATCTATGTGCAGACATCACTGACATGCATATTCTATATGTTGATTCACAAACTACAGTATATTACAATGTACTGTACATATGTACACAAAGTGACTGTCCCATTTGTGGTCAGTACTGTGGAATGCCTATAGTATAAGGTGTAGTCTAAAGACCATGAAACATGTATACAGCTCAGATGGCTTAGTGGTAAATCCCATGACTATTGTGTGCATGGTCCAGGGCTCAACACCTGCAATGCCTTAAAAATGTGTTTTCCTGCAGAATAAGGCTCATTTAAGTGGTTGTATGCATGTTTAAAGGTGTTTGTGTGACATTAAAGCAGCAGTTAAACTTTAAAACTTATAACCTGTGTGCACATACATGTCCACATCTGCTAACTACTCAGGATATATACATTTCAGTGAAGTAACATCTCACTTACATAACATTACATTCTCTGTTGACTTTACCCTCCAGCACACATGGGTATATGTGTGTTTCACATGTTTATTATACTGAAGAATACTACCTAGATATGCAAGCTGTGGTTACAGTATACTTTTTAACATGAAAAACATCTATGACTTTATTGGGATTTGAACCAGGAATGCACAGACACTATGAAAATGCTGTAGCTATTACATTATTGACATTAATGTTGTTTCTGCCTATTTCCTATTTAGAGGATTTCTATGTGTAAGCCAGGCTAAGCAAAGGGCGGAGGTGCCCAAACCCACTGATCTTCACTTACTCTTGAAATAAAAACATAACAAATGAAATGAGAGACTATAAATTAAATTCCTAACTACATTAGGCATAGCCCCTCACTGACACACTTCATGAGAAACCTTGAAGTATGAATGGGTAACAGAATATACACCCCTGGGATCATGTGTCCCAGAAACATACAGCCAGGGGTGGGGGAGCCCCTCCAGTTTTATAGCTGCAAGACCTGTTGGGGAAATTGAATGGTGTTGATATTTCATGTTAAAATGCCCTGTTTAGATCACTAAGTGCCCCTAGCACTCTCTACCACCCAGTCCTCAACAGCTTCCAGCAACTCTGCCTGGAATCACTTCATTAGCTATGCTTGACAGAGGCTCAGTTACTTCATCAATGGTGTGGAGAAAGCCAACACACTGTAGCTATGTTTCTAAATGCCCTTGGGCAGATAGCCTATTACCTATCTGTGAACCTCTAAAGTGCAGGCCATCACATCATAATATGTGAAGTTTTCGGATCACAATATACAGTGAAAAATCACCATTTAGTCAGAAAACAGTTAAGTACAGCAAGAACATACAGACAACTGATACTTAATCACTCCAAAAGCCTATCTTGGAAGCTAGAAGACTTGTATAAGTTTAACGCTTTCTATTGCTTATCAGTAGGTTACCTACAGGAAAGATGAGGAAACAGGCACAGATGGGTAACATGCATGCAACAATACCATACCGGCTTATGTGTCAGCCTTAGGCTTTGGAATACTGGCCAAGGCTATTAGCGCCGCCATGGTGCCTTTTTTTAGGCAAGTCTCAAAGGTGATTCCCACCTCCGTAAACAGCACAATAGTGGAATCATTGAGGGTTATGCTATTCAACTCCAGGGGTTGTAATCACAACATGCACGCACTCACAGAAATCCTCCGTATGGACAACTTTGACATCTGTGCAGTAACTGAGATGTGTTTTAAGGCTCCTGAGAGCACACCAGCACTACCAGACTACAACCCATACCACACATTTCGGCCACAGAACATGGACTGACACAGACATGGAGGGGGTTTATCCATATTCATCAGGGTTACCTACACCTCCAGGTTAGTGGGGCAGCATGATACCTCTGAGATCATCCATGTGCAGCTAACATCAGCCACAACTGCAATGCAAACTGTGGCCTGCTACAGATCACCCTCCATGACCCAGGACCACCACTCCTCCTACATGGAGACAGTGGAAAACATGACAGTCCTACCGATTACCCTGGTATTGGTTGATGTCAACTACCCTACCATTAACTGGGAAATGTACTCAAGTACTCACTTCCAGGTCCAGTTTTTCCTGGAATTTATCACCTCATATGCCCTGTGTCAGATGGTAAACTCCCTAATGAGAGGTGGAAACATACTAGATGTGGTAATCACCAACATGGGCGACAGGTGCACCACAGCAGTGGTAAACCAGTCACTGGTTAGATCTGACCATGGACTTTTTACTGATGATTTCCACACCCAACCATCTCCCCCACCCAAGGAAACCACAGTGAATACCTTTCCTACAGCTAAATTAACACTACTAAAGACAGAGGTGGGAGGTTTCACAGCCCCCACACTAAGGGAAAACACTGCTCAAGATACAGAAAGATTTACAAATGCACTCTATAAGCACCTACAAGAATGTATGGATGGTGGCATCTCTGGTAAAACAAGTCTCTCCTCTTAGACAAGGACACCAGTCTGGTGGACCCCTGCAATAAACAGGCTATACAACAGAAGTAGGACAGTAGTCCAGAAAAACAGCAACACCCAAGAAGGGCAGACATCCGTGATCAGTATTAGTAAGAAACAGAGGTCCCACATAAAGTCATCCAAGGCTTACATCAACAGGAAAATAGGCAGGGATTCGAAAGATAACCACAAAGCCTTCTTTGGCTATGTCAAGGATCTAAGTGGTAACACACAGATTTTTACTGTGCCGGTGCAATATAGCACAAAATATACTGACCCTACTGATATTGCCAACATCCTTGCAGATGCATTTAGTACAAACTTCACCCCCTAAAGAGCCCACAACAATACCCAGAAAGTACAGCATCCCAAACATCAGAGACACACAGGTGGAAATGGCCCTCTCAGATGGCAAAACACAGCATCAATGGAGGCAGATGGTGTTCCAGGCTGCATCTTGCAAACACAAGACAAACTAACCCCCCACCTAATTAAGCTTTTCAACCTCAGCCTCTACACAGGCTACATGCCCATACAATAGTGCATAGCAATGGTTATTCCACTCCATCAAGGTGGAAACACAACTGACCATGGTAACTACCACCCCATAAGCCTGACTAGCCTGGTCTGCAAAGCTATGGAGTGCATCCTCATGGCACTCATTGATGAAGACATTGGTAACCTCCAAACACTTGACCCAACCCAGGTCAGCTTGGTTGAGTGCAGATCATACCCAATGAACCTGTTTGACATCTTACAGACAGTCACCAAGACGTTAGGTGAGGGGAGAGGTGGTTCACACATACTACCTGGACATCGCCAAGGCTTTTGACACCATTTCCCACTCAAGTATTATTGATAACCTCACCAGCCTGTACATAAACCCATACATCACAGGATGGGTTGCCAACAGGCTTACACACAGAACCCACATGGTAAGACTAGCAGCCTCCAGGTCCAGCTCTTAACCAGTCACAACTGGTGTCCCACAGGACTCAGTCTTGGGACCCCTACTGTTTGGCATATACTTCTCAGAGGTACAGGCAAACACATGTGGATTACGGCAGACCATGTTTGGCAATGACTGGAAACTGGGAGCCATAATTGACAATCTAGCTGACACAGACATCCTTGAAGGGGCCTCACAGAGACCAACACAGGGTGTCTATATCATGGACTACAGCTAAGTGCTACAAACTGCATGCTCATTCCATTTTGGAAAACTAAACACCCACATATTAACACATAAGTGGCAGCCGCATTAATACAGATGAGGTAATAGGGTATCTGGGGACTAAGGTAGATAGTGATCTCTCCTTTGACAATCATATCTCCAAAGTAGTTAGGACATCCTTCTATGTAGGCCATCTGATTACTAAAGAGTTCACATCTCCACATACTGAGGTTATAGTGCCCCTTTACTCATCACTCATCAGTCCCATCATAGAGTATAATAACCCATTTGGGATGTACCTCATAAGACACTTCCGACAGCTGGAAGGCCCATGAACATACCTTGCCAAGAGGATTACTGGCCTCAAACATATGTCCTATGCAGCCAGACTGAATAAACTCCTGCTTTACTCAGTGGCATCTCGTTTACTCAGAGATGATCTCTGCTGGCCAACAAAGCCATGTCCAACTCAGGCTTAATGGATATGCTCCACCTATGGGAATCCATGTCACAGTGAGCCACATGCTGTAGTGAGCTAAAACTTGCCACAACAATAACTAGAAGATGCTGGAGGGACAGATTCCTGTCACAGAAATTCCATATGCTGTGAAACTACATCCCTAATTACATTATACAGAGCCCCTCACTAACACTCGTCATGAGAAACCTTGCAGAGTGGATGGGGAACAGCAGATACACCCCAGGGTTCCCGCCATTGGCTCTGCTCCACAGAGGGATAGTTAATTAATCAATGGGGTGGCAAAAGCTGACACATTTTGGCTAGGCTTATGAATGCCCTCAGGCCGTTAGCCAAGTACCTACCTATGAATCTATATGTACAGTATCAGCACATGCTGATAGCTTAATTTACTGTTCAGGTGTTGACTTACCTTGTGCCAATAGCAGTTGTGTGTGCAATAGTTGAGGGGTGCCTATGTTGGATGCACACAGTAGACTGCCTATACATGACAATTTAGGGTCTATATTAGATCAGCAAATGCTTAAACAAGCGAACACTGACTGATCGACCTTATTTTAGTGAATGTTCAAAATATTGAAGCAACAGAAACCCAAATTTTTTCCTAGGGAAAGAATTTGGTTGTCCGTTTCTGTTGTTTCGGTATTTTCAGTGCTGTGGTTGAAAGTTACGGGTCAGACTCAGGTAAGTGTACGATTGTGTGGATGTGAGTGTTAGGGTGGGTTAGGTGAGTTAGGGTTAGGGCTTGGGTTAGGTATGTGTGTGATTGTGTAGACGTGAGGGTTAGGGTGGGTATAGGTGAGTTAGGGTTAGGGAGCGGGTGAGTGTGCGATAGTGATGGACCTTAGGGTTAGGGTTTGGGTTAAGGTAAGTGGATAGTTAGTAGTGTGTGCATAGCTTAGTGTAGGGTTAGGTGTCAGATTTAGGTGTATGTGTGTGGATTTCTGTTTGTTTGGTGTGCTTGTGTTGTGTGTATGTGTTTTGGATCAGCAATTTTTTTCCCTAGGAAAAAAATCGCTGATCTGACCATTTGAGATTATAAGCTTTCGCTTACATAAGGTTGATCAATCAGCGTTCACTTTTTTAAGCGTTTGCTGATCTAATATAGACCCACAATTTACAGGTAGTCTTGTGTGTGTGCCATCCATTTTTAAATGTGTGTGCAGGTGGTAAAAAGTGTCAGTCCCTAGGTGCCTACACTGTCAGTGTGTGTGCTATATGTTCCCTCCTTGCCAAGGCATGGGCATACTGGGCATGCCTCCGTCTGCCTACTGGGGCTGGCTCAGGGTGTTTGTGGTCTGAGTACCTCTGTGCCTGTGGGGCCCTTAGCAGTGGTGGTGGGCTGTGAGGGCCTTCACCATTCTCTCCCTGCTGCAGCTGTTTCTGCAGGATCATATTGTGTAACATGGCACATACTATGAAGATGTGGGCACATGTGCCTGGAGAGTACTACAAGGCTCCACCATAAATGTCCAAGCAACGGAACCATGATTTAAACATCCCAAACACACGCTCTATGATGATTCTGGTTTGTGCTTGTGCCTCATTATGATGTTCTTGCATGAGTGTGTTTGTTTGCATTTCTGATGGGAGTCATCATCCACGGTTCCAGTGCATAACCAGCATCCCCCACCAGGTGGCCATAAGGGATGTCCCCCCCGGCAAATACCTGATAGCTTCCAGGGCTGCCAGCACACACACATCCATGATAATGCCATTGGCATTGCACATGACCTGGCAGTTGATGGAGGGGTATCCCTTGAAGTTTACGTAGCACCTACCCTGCTCACCGGGTGGTGACTTGATGTGTATGTACGTGCAGCCCAGTACCTCCTGGTATTCCACCACATGGTAGAAGAGACGCATATTGCTGGCCAAATCCTCCTGCTTTCGGGGAAGTATATGTGCTCATTGGCATGTGGTAACATGGCATCCAGGAACTGGTGAAGTACCCTGGATGCTGATCCCTGTGAGATTCCCATGATATCCCCAGTTGGTCTTTGAAAGGTACCTGTAGCTAGTATTCTCAGGCTTACACATACCTTCATATCCACTGGGATTGGTTCCCCTCTGTTTGTTCTGTCTCTGAGGCGTGGCCGTCACAGCTCCACAAGTTGCTGTAGGGTGTCCCTGTCCACCCTGTAATGCTCTAATATTTCCAGATCATGTAGCCCCTGATAGGTTACCCTGGGTCTGAACACTCTTCTCCTCCTCTGGTGCCTGGGGTGGTTGTGAGCATCATCCTCCACACCACCTTCAGTCTCTAACACATGCTGGTGGATCAAAGTTATGGCAGCCCCTAACATGTACATATTAATAGTTCCCCATCTGTATACACCAATGGTGCAGAGTGTATGGGAATACACAAGTGTGTGTGAGGTCCTTTCACACTTTATACTATTGTGCTATGTATGCTGCTGATGTCATTGGGTGTGTATGAGCAATTCCAGCTGCAGGGTATTCTAATTATGGGTTTTACAGTGAGTACTACACGTGTGGGGCCTTTAGTGTGGAGTTATACTTGCCTGCCTTGATTAATCTGTTGCCCTTTAATTCACTTTTATACCAGGATCCCCTCCCATTATTGGCATGCCTCCACCTGCCATATTTCTTGTTTTGTACTTTCCCTACCCATTCATGTGTTGCAAAATGTGTCTTGTAGCTGATATAATGCAAATCTGTTTTGTTCTGCTGTGACACTTTACTGTTTTCTTTGCAGTACAGCCCCTCCCCTTTCCTGTTCTACAGGTAGCTGCTTGCAGCCTTGTTAGCTGTTGTCAATGGCCCACTGTTGGTTCCTAGGTGTTAATTAGTCATTTGTACTCCAATTTCCTGCAGCAATTCCTTATTTTTTTCTTATATCCTTCCTGTTTCAGCTCTGGTCTACACCGCACAAACCTGTTTACCGAGTTTAAGTGCGTTTTAATCTTCGTTCACATGCATACTTGGTTACCTTGTGTGCTCTCAGCTAAGCAAAGCTATAGCCAGTTCAACACACCCCTTTCCTGCAGCTTTGCTTAGCTACGGGACACCAGATTAGCAATGCTCCAATCTGCATACAGCAAAGGTAAGACACCCCTCTCTTGATGTCATTTCTATCTCAAGGGCACACCTCGGTGTTATAACGCTATGCTGTGAGGTGCATCCTTACACCAGCGGGGAATCTGAGATTCACTATTACTCCTCTAATTTGCATGGTATTGCCTACTAATTTCTAGCTACCCCGCAAGACACTGTCACAGCCCCTTAGCAACCCTTGCACCATGGTGTGGTGTAACATTCCTGCCATTGACTATTATGGGAAAATCATGATATGTGTTACATTGCAGTTTTATTCTATATTTTTTTATTTTTCTTGCGATCCAGTTTGTGCGCCACTGCCCTGCGCTTAAACTTTGCGATAGTGCAAAAAATTAAATTAAATGTTCTTTTTATATTTTGTAAAATTTTTTTATGCCAATGGCTATATATTACATAATAAATGTGTTTGGCCGGCTGTCATGGCTCCGATTTTATGTTTGCAAAAATGTAAACCGTTTTTTACGGTTTACATTTCTGCATGCTTACACTACACCTGCACCACTTCCTGGATCACTAAATACCTTCATTTGCATGCTACACTGCTGCAAGTGGGGTAATTAGCATACAGGGGCCGGGAGCTGTTGGGTGTAGCGTGCACAGGTAGCGCATGTGGAAACAGCTTGTACCTGGATCACTCGCCAGCCATATTTGGTGTTGGAACGCCAACGCTACATCTGCATCTGGTGCAAGCTTCATGAATCCCGGGGAGAATTTATGTTTGTTTTGCATCATATTGATAGAATGTGATTAAATTGCATTGATAATTGTGTAAGACAGAATTGCATTGATGTAAGTTCCAATAGCTTGATACACCCATTCAGTGCAATAATGGCTGGGGAGGGGCAAGACAGTGGCACTAATACAGAAGTCCAGAATCAAAACTATGAGAAAGGAGGTGGTAAAAAAGCTACAAAAGGAATGAGAATTTGGTTGGGATTAGCAGAAGCTTAGCTGGCTCAACCAGCCCCCCACCCATTTAGCTATTTAAGTGAAGAACAAAAAAAACTCACTCCCCCTCCCTCCTTAGCCATTCAGGTCCTGTTTTTGTACCTTGCTATGGACTCTCCTCTATGTTATTAAAAAAAAAAAACATTTCTTCTTGTTATAAATTGTAGCAAACTCAGAATTTAGTTAAAAAAAGAGAGTGTTTTTTTTTAAACTGGAGCAAAACTGTTGCAGTTTAGACCAAACATGGAGTGCTACAGCACTTAGTTTGACTACAAATGCAATACAGGATTTTAAAAGTTGGTATTGCATTAAAGATGGGATTTTTCTGATCTCACCCTCAACACTTTGCGGTTGGGACAGTTGCTCCTCTCACCCTACCTTAGTTATGCTGCTGGTGGTTAAAAGTCAATCCTGTCTCTTTTCAGAAAGCTGCTCCAATAATAAGAGTAACAGAAATCCCAAAGTGTTAAAGATGTGAATACAGAGACTGAAAGGGAATTTACAAGCATTTCTGAAGTAAGACTCAATACAGTACAGAAGTTCTTATAGAAACGTACAAGAATTGTTTCACATAAATAGAAAATATAAAGTTAGAAGAAGGCACATAAGTGAGGATGTTCAGACTAAGGTGAGTACTAAGAGTGAGACAGGTAGGGAACTGGAGACCTCTGAACCCGTGTCTATCATTCTCAAGTAGAAAACGCAGCTCTAAGCAAGAGATATCTGGAAACAAGGACAGGAGTAAAACCAATGATAAGCTTTGCTCTGCAGAGTAAGGGTAATGTAAATTATGAAAAAAGTGAGAAGCTGCTGTCCACTCACATTAAAACAGTGGGGGTAGCAACCTAAAAGAAGAGGTAGCACTCAGGGAGCCTGTACAAACAGCAGAGAAGGTAAAGCAGGTGTTTTTGTCTAGAATTATCCTTTATAGAGGATAACACAGAAAAAGATGTCAATATTTTAGAGATAGGAAGCTATACCATCCATCTCAAGAAAAGCCAGAAAGTAATGCTGAATTATTGGGCTTACAGACTAACCATGTAACCATGTGAACTTTGTAAAAGTACAATTGGAAGATGATACTTTAAGTAGGGAAAGAGAGCATAACCAAGGTTGTTGGGGAGGTTGTTGAATATGATGTTCCCATTACATCTAACTATTATTTTTTTATTGAAGGATGACATCTTATTTGGAGTAAGCAAAGACAAGGAGGAAATTCTCCATCAACCACTAGTGCTGAAATGATATGGGACACTAGTAATGAAGCTAGGCCATAATCACATGTTAGGAAATCATCTGAGGATGGATAATACATCTCCCAAATCTCAAATGCTTAGTTTTTGATGTATTTGTCAACATATTATTCTCCTGTGCTCAAATGGTCAGTTTAGTCAAGTCCTTTAGCAGACATGCCCTATCTGTAACGGGTAATCAGTTTACTCATTTACAAGTCATATGTACACAGACTGTAGAACACCTCGGATGAAAGCGATAGAGCTGAAAGATACAATCTAAACAAGTATGGGCCAAGGACAGAGCCCTATGTGACACCCTGACTATAACTTCGAATTGCACCTGTCCAGTTGCTGCATGATACTTGCCATGTCCTATTTGCAAGCTGTGCAGCTATCCGTCTTATCAAGAGTACATCAATGCCTAGTTGTTCTAATGTATTGACCAGTGTTTTGTGTATGACCCTGTCAAATGCTGAAGTTAAATCTATATAAATTATATAACACAATTTTTCATTAGCAGTTATGATATTGTTGTAGAACATCATGACACAGGTGGTAATATATGTATTTCCAACATATACATGCTGATATATAGTTTCAAGTCCCAGCCTTTCCAGTTCTGGCAATAATTTATCCAATATAACCTTCTTCATTATTTTTCTACAATAAGAAAGTAGACTTATTGGTCTGTATGACTCTGGGTTTGTCCTACTGTCCTTTCCCTTAAAGATAGGTTTAACACGTGCATGTTTAAAATCCTGAATAATTTCCCCATATTTATACAATCTAGTAAATAACAGATATAATGGTACTGTAAGTTCTTTCTGAATTGCTCTCAGGAAATTATTACTAATTCTGTCTCCTCTCTGTGCTTTATTTGAGTCCAGTTTGTATAGTTTTTTTTCAATATAATCTAATTTGATTTCAGTATCTGAGGTTACCTGGATGTTACAAGAACAATTTATCACCCACTTTGTGGAGCCAAACTGCTATGCATAAGATTTTATAAATGTACCTATAATCTGTTGTGTCTGAGAATAAACTGAAGAATCTATACCCAGTTTATCAATTTGTATGTCTTTACTCCTACTACATCTGAAGTATCTATAAAATGTTTTCCTATTATACTTGATATCTTTATATACATTTTGATCAAATGTTTTCTTGGTCTTGTCTCACACTATGTTTAATTTGTCTGTCCATTTTGTTTATTTCATTTTTCAAAGGTATAGTTCAACCTCTTTTCCCTTTCTTACATTTTTTGTCTCTCACCTTAATCAAGTATCTTGTTTTTATGGAAATACATCCTTCTGATGTTGTGTGCCTAGATCCTGATGTTAAACATTTTTTTTTGATGTTTTGTATAGAGACAATTTCTCTTTCAAAACTTGTCACATTATTTCTGCAGTTTTTCCACAGAATACTTCACTCCAATTAATTTTACATAGTGACTATTTTGCTTCCATATAATCTGTTATTAATCTCTTATGTACATTAGTTTAGATTTCAGTTTGGCAGAAATATCTAGTAACAATTTAACTTTTATAACCTCATGATCACTGCACATCGACATTGTGGTAAAACTTGACATGAAATAACAGTGTTTCTTTAAGAATACAAACAACTTCTAGTATAGCAATATCCAATAGCATGGGTATGGTATATTGAAGATTGGTTGGTGTGGTTTAATCACATGGGCAAAGCATCAGTCCAGTCATTAATATATGTAACAGTAGTTCTCCAAACCATGCCAATTGCAGAAGTGTAATCATCATCATTAAGTTCAGATTTAATAATAATGATAACCAAATCATGCAACTTTTGACATGAAGAACATAGATCATCAGTTTTAACAGGTATTACATTCAAATATACATAGAATTCATTACACTGTAGAAGATATTTTTGCTTTAGCAAATCATTAATGGCATACTCATTTAAGAAATCCATATTCAGCTGCAGATGAATAAAGAATTCTAAAAGAAAGGTCAAAATCAGTTGCTACAGAATTCAAACAGAATTTAAATAAACTTCTGTGAGAAAAATGACACAAACAACATACAACTGAATATTACGTAAAGTATAGTAAAGTTGTTGTGACCACACAAGTTGTGAAAGTCACACAAAAGCTTGCAATCACGCCTCTTTTTAACAGTAACAATCAATAAATCGCAAACTAAGACAGGATTCTTTAGATAATCTCTAGATTGTCCTCTCTGCAGTCTGTGTGAATTTATAGTTGACTAGGATCCTTGGGAAGGCTACAGTTTGTCTGTTTAAAACCTATCCCTTTCTAACAAAAAACAGTGAAAATTAAAGGTAAAAAAACAAAATGTAAGTCAAAGTAAATCTTCTTGTCTGCAAGCTATCCCTTCCTTCCTACAAACAGTGAAAAACAGTGGTAAAAAAACTTCTCTTACCAAGCTACTGAACAGTCCGTCACAAACCAAGACAGGATTGTTTAGTTAAGCTCATAGGCATGAGGTACTTGAAACACCCAAAACAGCTACCAAGTCAGTAGGGTCAATGACTAGGTATAGGATTTACTGTGTTATAAATCAGACCACCAGGTAATCAGTTTGAAAGTTTGGATGATTAGAAGAGAAATAGATTTTCAAAATGCTTACAATTACAGAGGGGCAGTGGATAGGATTAACCATGCTGTTGACTGAAGGAAGGGGTGGGGCTTTTATGACCAATGGGAGAGGAAAACAAGAAAAATCAGACAAGACAGTTAGTGTTGTATACTTACCATCCCCATTGTGCAGGTAGCAGGAGATACAAATTTGTTTCACACAGACAGGGTATATATTATTTCATATATCTGTATTTTGGGATCATGCTTTAATGCAGTTTAATTTATTGTAGAGGGTTGTGTTATTTGGTATTGCAGGTTAAATACTTTAAATTCATTTTACTTCAAAAGTCTGGTCTACATTTTAGGCATGGCAACCACACAAGTTAGATTTTAGAGTTTGCTAGATTTAGTTGAGTCTAGATTAATGCGAGGCTTGGAGGTTTGCAGAAAGCAACCTGGAAGATATGCTGAGAAGTTGGCATCCTACAACAAGAGTAATTGTTGGATTAAAATTACATTTCTTGGTAGTGGTTTAAAACACAGTAAAAATCTGTTACAGTTTCCAATGAAGCAACTTTTGTTCAGGATTCTTAGAAGAAAGAGAAGTTCAGAAGTCACAGTGAAGTAACGGAATAGTGCAAATGATGGCAAAGGTCAGGCAAATTCTGCCCTGATGGCCAGTCATTCATAATTCTTTTAATCTGCATTAGTGCCTCCAGCTAAGTAACTAATGGCATGGTGCTAATTAGGCAGATCACACTTCTGTCTGGTCTTCCTTCTAAACTATGCTTAGACATAATGCCTTCACAAGTGGTCTGCAGTCAGAACAAAGCAGTGGGCAAAGTTAGATAAAAAAGAATGTATATTCCACTGATGGATTTTCCATTAAGACATGATAGTTTTTGTCAAACTGGGATTATGTAAAAGGTGCAAGAGAAACCAATTGCCATCTGACATGCCTCTCATTTAGATACATGTCCACACCATTGCACTGCAGTTTCTAGAGAAAATTACCAATCCAAGAAGAAAGTCTGTCATTTAGGATCCACTCCCCACACATCTTTACATGAATTACTTGCATGGTGTCCTGAATGGCTGTAGACCAATTCATCATAATTGTATTTATGACCATAAGTGGACCAGCATGACCATACTCAAGGTGGAGATCAGGTCCACAGAAGGAAAAGATGATTTAGTGCTTGTTACAGTTAAAGGCAGTGCAGAAACATTTTGTTAAGAATAATGCTTGGCATCAGAAGGCGGTAGTCTTGGGTCATCATCGTACAATAAATGAATCCAGCCTCATACATTTCAACCACTAATAAATGTTTTTGTTTCATTATGTAAAGGTAGAAGTTATTTAAATTTATGCAATGCTTAAACTCAGTTTCAAGGCTAGGTAATATTACTATTAAAATTCTGGCATGCAGAAATATACAAATTCTCCCCACTGGCTCCATACTTGCACCTTCTTAACTATAAAAACAGAATTCAAAGCAATAATATTCAGTGAATTCTGACCAGGACTTCATGGACTGACAATAATTTTTGGGGCTTCTAAATTACTGAAAAACAGAACGCAGTTATGCAAACTACCACATAATATTATTAACCATCAGAAGGTCAAATTACTACATTTGCTTGATGACCGAACGAGAGATAAGCCTATGTACTTTTCTCATTTACGTACATTTAATGTTCTATCTCCTTTCCATTTCTGCTTCCCCCTTCAATCTACTCAACCTTTTCCATGTCCTAGTGAATGCCTCTCTGGAGTCTCTCTTTCCACCACCCATTCTGATAGTCACTAGACTACAACCCTCTCTATGAAAAAGTGTTCCACTATTTTCACTCAACTAAAATGCATCACTGCAAAACACATTACAGAAAAAAGGGCTTATGAATGACAGGAAAAATGATGTAGCGATTTCTAAAATAAGCAGTTTTCAATAGTGTCAAGATGCTACCAGCAATGATACTCTGAGATAACTGAAACGCATGTAGTAGAAAGTGTTAGCACAGCAGATCGTACTCGATACACACATACTCTGCCTTATGCAGGTAGATACATAATATGTAGAGAGCATGCAGAGAGATGAATGTTAACTGTTATTGCCCTGAACAGAGTAATAAAGTGAACCAGCACTAAAAAAGTGAATAAAACGCATACAGTATATTTCAAAATGAATAATATGAAGGGCATTCATTTATTTACAAAGCCTTCCTTTTCTGTATGATTTGATAGTTAAAAACAATGTTTAGGTTAATTGTTCTAATGGGTGAAGAAGATGTGTAGCTAATGCTGTTTCTGTAAATAGCCGTGCCATGAACCACAAATGCAAATTACATTCACTTCAGGGTAATAGATACAGTCATTTTCTGCTTGCTTGCTTACCAACAACCCTATCCTTTATAGTTCATCCCCATTACTGCCAAAGGACCAATTTTAAAATACTGTATCTGACACCGATTCTATTTTTAAACACACTTCTAATCAATACAGAAAAGAAAGCCATTAACCTTTTCCCTCTTTAAAGATCAATGCAAAGAAGAAATAATTAAATGTAACAGAGAGGATCACAGGATGATGCAGAAATATGTGTTACATTTTAAGCTATTTATTGGCTTGGAATAGATAATCTATGAATCATTATTTTAATTTCACTGTAGACTATTTTTCTGCATTCATTGGCAACTTATACTTCTGCAGTTTATTTTTTTAATTCAGTATGAAAAAAGTGAACTAAATAAAATTAATAAAGAAAATCCAGATACAGGGATTTGTCTGCTCCACTATCAATGTTCATTTGGTGACTTTGTGACATATATTGTTAATCAGTGGGTAGTAGGAAAATTCTGTGGCTGCAGATATGTCTCTCTTATGGGGGTGGGTTGAGGACATCTGCATTGCTTGGCTGTTTTTGGTGGAACTGGATATACAGCAAAGGATATACAAGCTTACAACGGAATGTCAAAACATGTGTATAGTATGTGTGCATGGTATAGTGGGCACACCATATCTGGCATATCATGATATACCAAAGGCACTCATATGGCATTACAAAGAAAGTCTCTGTCCAGAGTACGATACCATAGGTTGCTGTTACTCCAACTCTCAGCCCCAATACTCAGGCAGAGCAGCTTAAAAGAGTGAGTATATTGAGTTAATAACAAAGGGAGAAGACACTTGAACATTTCACTTTTTCCCATGGTTTCAAAACATTAATGTAGCAGATTTTTTTGTAGTCCTTTCTTTCCTGGCTATCTAACCTTCTAGTTCACTGCACTTAGTCTTTCAGCAGCAAGAAATGGCCCTTACCATTTAGTAAATATCTGTTCTTTGTGGAAGATGCTAACATTAATACATGATGCCCTGGATTAAATTGCCAAAGCCAGGAATTTTATTAAAAACTTGTTATGGTATCTCATAACCTCTCTACATCAGCTCCTTTGCTAGTGGCATGTATTCCTCAAGAAACATTGTGTTCTATCACACATTTGAATGGTATCCTTCTCTTCTTCCCAAACGGCAAAGTCAAGCAGGTATCTTGTCCTTTGGATGAGATGTTAACCCAAGGCCCTATCTGCTTAAGTTAGTGGTAGTTCAGGTGGATGTAAAAGATCCCATAGCACCTATCAAAAATAGTAGGGGTTATTTATTCATATACAAAAAAGAATACTTACTTACAGCATATTTACATATTTATAAATGTACAAATACATAGATGTACAAATCGATTTACACATATTCATAATTTCTTTTACAGTCATACTAAATTTTCATCCCTATTAGACCTCTACTCTTATTTTCATAAATATCATCTTTTACTTAATATTTTTGCTAAAATCCTTTAGCATTAAACATAATTTAATTTCTTTCATTCCATATAACACATATGACATAAATTCACTTGCTATCTATTCTTTTAACATATTATTTACTTCTGTTCTTATAATACTCATATTTAATCATATCCATATCTTCGAAAAAAAATTTCTTTACGTAGTTTTCACCATAACCATTTTACTCTTTTACATTTCAAAAACACATGATCCATAGTTTCTTCTTCTTAAGAATGTAAGCATATTATATCAATTTTCTTTTTATATGGTATATTTCCTTTTACTGGTAATTTATCTATTACCAGTCTCCACAAAAATCTTGACATTCTACTTTCTGATTACTCCATTTGCTTCTTATTTTTATAGCTTTAAATTTTTATTTGTTAGATTTTTTTTCCCATGGTTTTACATATTAATGTTTTATCATTACATACCTATGCTATAATTTTCTATATTATCAAATGTTATCTTCCACAAAAGTAATTTTTCTTGGTTACATTTAATTTCTTCATTTATGCACTTTTTTCTCTTTTACCCCAACATTTATTATACTTATATGCATACAATTTTACTTCTAATTTTATTTATTTATTATTTATTTGACATTTGTTGACCGGGATAGTCAGACTGAGCTAGTGCCCTTTTTCAGAGGAGGCCCAGGGAGAAAAGCTCATCTTTTTCTTTTATTCACTTTAACACTTTGTACAAATTTAATGAAGCAGCATATACCAGTAGGTTAATTAACCCTAAGCCTCATTCCTCTTTATTTACTTAAAAACTCCTCTATTTACCAGGCTTAAACTACAACCCCATATAAATGAAAAAGTGATTTATTTATTTATTTTATTTTACATTTGTTAACCGGGCTGGTCTAACTGGATACATATCCGTTTTCAGTAGAGGCCCGAGGAGAAAAGCTCCAATACACAATAGAAGTACATATTTAAATTGCAAGATTCAAAGTATTGTTACAACAAGAGAATACAGCTTACATATGCAGGAATGAAAATTTACATAGATGTTATATAAGACTAAAGGACAGACAGGAAATTATACACAGAACATTGATTTCGTTAAAGATACTGAAAAATAGACTGAAATCAGAGATTTTCCTTATTACTAAAAGGAAAGAGAAATTTTAGAGATCTGCAATTAGGGAAATGGGCTAGGAAGTGGACCTAGAAGTAAAGAGATATGTAGTTAGTCAGGTTCTCGACATGGGCATGTCCATTGTGTGGAGAGATATTCTTTAAGGTTAGCTTTGAAATGATAGAGCTAAGAAGTAAGTCTAAGGTTGTTTGGCAGGGAGTTCCACTGCTTGCCAATGGAATTTGCATAAAGGGCATCCCCACCTGAGTTTTTTGCTTTAATGGTTAGGATCTGGATGCTGTTTGATGATCGGAGACTACTGAGGTTAGTATATGGAGTTAGAATTTTGCACAGTGAGGGAGTTCTATCAGGATGGTTGATAATTTTATAAGCTTGCCGAGTTGGCTAAGTTTGAGGAGATTTGGCAGTTCCAACCAGCCAAGTCTTCGCAGATTAAGGCAATGATGGGTTCGATAAGGGGAACCTATAATAAATCTGGCAATGTGGTTATAGGCAAGAGAGAGCATGTTAAGTTCACGTTTATTGAGAAAAGAGAGGATCGGGGAAGCATAGAGGAGGGAAGAGAGGAGATGGGTACGAGCAATAGTTAATTTGGTAGTGGGAGTTAGGAAGTTTTTAATTCTGTACATAGATCCTAGTTTTTTGTTAACAGACTTTACTGTTTGGGTAATGTGTATGTCAAATTTGAGCTTATGATCAATAGTGACACCTAGCAGTTTGGTACTGGTGACAGGGGTTATGAGGGTCCCATTAGTGGATTTAATATGAAAGGTTGTGTTGTTAGTGTTTGGGAGTTCTTTACCTAGAGGTGAGAAGACGTTGGGGAAGAAAAGTAATAGTTTGGTTTTAGATGGGTTAAGTAGAAGTTTTAAGTCAGTGAACCATTTTTCAACTAGTGCAAAACAATGTTGTGTGGTCATTTGGAGATTCGAGAGGGAGACGCCGGAGCAGATTAAGGTGGAGTCATTGTATACAGGTGGATTTAGGGATGATTGATTGAAGGTCATTTATGAAGATGGAAAACAGAAGTGGGCCCAGTATTGAGCCCTGAGGAACGCTTATGGTATCGGGAGCAGTCCCGATATTCTGTTTTGCCATAGGACAGCTTGTTGCCTACCAGTGAGGTAGGAATTGAACCAGTTTAGTGCTGGAGTGTCCAGACGTAGGGTTTCAAGGATGTTGAGAAGGAATTGATGATTGACCATATCAATGCTTTTGATAGGTCCAGAAAGAGGGCAGATGATATGAGTTTGTTATTGCATTGTTGTTGATTGAGTCAATAAAGGAAAGGAGGGCAGTAGTTGTACTATGTGCGGATCTAAAACCATGCTGGGCATTGGACAAGAGATTATTAGAGGTCAGATAGTGAAGAAGTTGTTTGTGGATGCATCTTTCCATGATTTTCGCTATGGGGACAGGATGGCTATTGGTCTATAATTTGACATTTCCAGGAGGTACCTCCTTTGTGAAGTGGAATGATATAGGAAGTCTTCCAGATTGAGGGAATGTTCATCTCAGTTATAGATCTGTTTATTAGGATTGATATGGGGTAGGCTATTTCATCAGATGCAATTTGTAAGAATTCAGGGAAGGTGGTCAGCCGCTAGGGTAGTTGGTTTGAGTTTTTTAGGAGGGCGTACATAGGAGGAAGAGACTGGCTTTAAATTAAAGGGGTAGGGTTGTCACGCCGCAGTTTAGCAGCAGGTGGGGAAGTGGAGGTAAGGTGACTGGTTAAGGTTTGATAGTCTCAGTGAAGAAGGAGTTAAAGGTGTTGGCTACTTCTTCTTGGCCTTCTCTAAGAGTTTCTCAGGGTTGGGGTGGAAGTTTTGCCTGGGTGCAGAAGGTTGTTAAAACCTGCCCAGAATTTCTTTGGGTTGTTCTGGTGTTTTGCTGGAGGCTGCAGAAGTATTGTTTTTGTCTTGGGTTATGGCAGTTTCGTGGCATTTCTTAGTTGTTGAAATTTACAACGGTCTTGGGGGGTTTTTGTGGCTCTCCATTTTTCCCAGGCTTGGTCGCGAAGTTTGATTTTGGATTTAGTATCAGTAGTGAGCCAAGGTGCTATGCGAGTTTTGGTTCTAATTTGTCTGATCTGAAATAATTCCTTTTCAAACACTGTTGGCAACATAAATACACTTGCTAAATATGGTATTTTTCCACTAGTACTGAATTTATCAAATAAGCCTTTTTTTTCTGAATGGATAATTTATATATTCTCCAGAAAAGACAGGGTTGTTTTATTTCTTCTGTTGCTTTTTCCCAATGAATTCTATTTACATCTTTATTTCCAAATCGTATACCTAAAAGCAGACATTTCTTTTCATTGTAAAATATATACCCTCTATCTTTACTGCATCACCCAAACCTTTACTTTTCTCTTTTTTAAAGCCATTCCTATCTCATATATACATGTGTTTGTGCAAATTATTACTTCTTTTATCCAAAATTTATTGTTTACAATTATTATAATTCATCTGCATATGATGACATAACTGTAATTACTAACTCTTCAGGTGTTCTATACCCCATCTCCTTCATTTTTTAATTTATTTCACATACTATCACATTCATAACTAATGCAAACAGTATACAACTCATTGGACATCCCTGTCTTGCACCACTTTTCATATGTACCACTTAACTGAACCAGACATTTACAAGCATTTTTACTTTATTATAACTATATGCTGACATACATAATTTCCTTACTTTTTCACTTATATTATATTCTTTCTTTATTATCCATAAGATTACATATTTAGTTGTATCAAATGCCTCATTAAGGTCACCTATCATGATTTTCACTTCTTTTTTTCTATTCAGAGTATCAGCCACAGTTTCTATAACTATCATTAATAATTCTTGGCAACCTTTCCCCCTTATACTATATATAGTATCTTCCATAATATTTCCATTTTACTTTCAAATCTCTGTTGTATTATTTTTAATTATATTCTATCTTCCTTCCTCCACATGAATTTAAGTATTCCACTACATAGTAATTCTTTATATATATAAAACCTTCATTTAACTATTCATTCAAAATATTTAAAATATATTTGTTGCCAGTTCCTTAAAATTTTCTACATTTTATGTCCTATTCCATCTGGTCCAGCAGCCAAATCTATATTTATTTGTCCTAATAATTTATTTAGCTCATTTAAAGAGATCTCTTTTTACAACTCTTTATTCTTTTTTCTGTTAATATTTCTACTTTCCATGGTTTTTATACCTTCATTTTTCTTTAAACATTTCTTGTGTATATTGTACTACACTATTCATAGGTTCATAGGTTGGTACTAGGCTATCGGCCCTAGGGCCTATACAAGCCTAGCCATAACAATTCCCTGGCTATTTCTTCCCACAGTATTTACTTCCCTGGACCCCTATATAGCAGTGCGACTGACGTGCTCTCCAGGATGAATTTCCTATCTCCCATCCAATCATCAAGGTTTCTTTTGAAAAGGGCCAAAGAGGCGCTCTGCTTGATATGTATTGGCAGTCTATTCCAGAGTCTGGGGAGTCCCTGGGTCAGGAACCTATCCCTCCAGCATGTTTTGTTCATTGTGATGACAAGGTTTAGATCCCTGGAGTGTGTGTCTCTGAGGGACTGGGATTTCTTTAAGTGTAGCATGTCCAACAGCTCTGGGTTTGACATGGCCTTCTATGTTAAGCAGAGATAGCCTCTGAGTAGACGATATGCAACAGAGTATAGGTGGAGTTTTTTTAGACAGTCAGCATAGGGCATCTGTTTTAGGCCTGTGATTCTTTTAGTGAGGTACTTCTGTGGCCTTTCCAGTTGTTGCAGATGTCTTGAGAGTTACATACCAAATGGGGCATTGTGTTCTATAATGGGTCTAATGATGGATGAGTACAGTGGGACAATGACCTCCTTTTTTCTGGATGAAAAGCCCTTAGTGATGAGGTGTGCCACATAGAAGGATTTCCTGACTGTTGTGGCAATGTGGTTATCAAAGGTGAGACCACTGTCCACCTGTGTCCCTAAGTCTCTTATCACACTTTCTGTGTTTAGTGTACTGCCACCTATGTGGTAATTCACGGGTACATGTTTTTTACCAAAGGGGATAACTATACATTTATTGGCATTGAGCTTGAGCCCATGGCTCTGGTACCAAGCATCTGTTTCTATAAGGCCCTTTTTTAGAATATCAACATAATTTGGGGATTCAATAATGGCTCCCAGTTTGCAGTCATCTGTGAACTTTGTTAGCCAGAGTCCCTTAGTGTTGGCCTGTACTTCAGAGAAGTAGATGCCAAACAAGAGCAGTCCCAGGACTAAACCCTGAGGTACTCCACTTGCCACTTGTCTAGGGCTGGATTTGGAGTCGGCTACTTTTACAGTGTGGGTTTTTTCAGGAAGCCAGTTGGCATCCCATCGAGTGACATAGGGATTAATGCCCAGCTTAGTAAGTTTATTTGTGATTCCAGAGTGGGGGATGATGTTGAAGGCCTTGGTGAGGTCCAGATAGGCTGTGTGGACTACCTTATCCTTGTCCATGGCTCTGAAGACTGATTCGAAGAAGTCAATCAGGTTCAGGAGACAAGATCGGCCCTTCACAAACCCAAACTCCATGGGGTCCAGTGTTTGAAGGTTGCCAATGTCTTTGATTATAAGTTCCATGATAATATGTTCCATGGTCTTGCAGATCAGGCTTGTCAAACTGATATGGTGGTAGTTCCTGGGATCCAAGGTGGATCTCTCCTTGTGGAGTGAGATGACTGTAGCTGTGCACCACTCAGTGGGCACAAAGCTTGAGGTGAGGCTATGATTAAACATGACACTTAGGTGAGGTGCCACTTCATTTTGTAGTTCATGTAGTACACAGCCTGGGATGTCACCTGGTCCCATGGATGCTGTATTCTTAGCTTTGGAAAGTGCATTTTTTACATGTGGGGCCATTATTACCAGAATTTGGCAATATTTTGGTATTGAGATGGGCCCTTTAGGGGGTGAAAGGGAGGGTGAAGTTTGCACTGAATCGATCTGTCAGGATATTGGCAATATCCTTGGGATCAGTATATTTAATACCATTCTGTTGTAGCTCAGAGCAGATATGAGCATTGCCATTTAGATTCTTGACATAGCTATAGAATGCCTTGTGGTTGTCTTTGGAATCTTTGGCAATTTTATTTTCATAACTAGCTTTGCAGGATTTTATGAGGGATCTTAGCTTTTTATTGAGGCTGGTAAGGGAGTTTTTGCATCCTGGGATTTTCCTCTTTTCTGCAACAGTTTCTTCCTTTTGTTGTAAAGTTTGTTTATTGCAAGGGACCACCACATTGGCTTCCTTTTTTTGGAGGAGAGCATCTTGGTTCTATTGGGGATGGCACAATTCATGCACAAGTGGATGTGCTCGTACAGTGCCTTAGTGTAGGATTCAGCAGTCGACCTTTCAGTTCCCATCTGCATGGATGTCATGAAGTTTGTCACTTCTGATTTGAGTAGCATGAAGTTGGCTTTCGATAAGTTTTTTTACGGAGGTTTCCTTACTGGGGGGGGGGGGAGTGGGATGTGGATGTCAAGTGTGATTAGCTTATGGTCAGACCTGAACAATGTGGGGTGACCATAGGTGTGGAGCATCAATTTCCCATGTTGGTAATGACCAGGTCTAGGATATTGGAGTCCCTGGTGGGACTAAGGATTAGTTGATCCAGGGCCTTGGAATTTATGAATTCCAAGAACCGTTGGACAAAGGTGTTGGTACATGAGTAGTTTTCCCAGTTAATGGCAGGGTAGTTGAAATCACCCAGTATTAGGGTGTTTGGTTGTATCTTAATATTTTCTAGTATGTTTAGAAAGGTGTAGTAAGAATCTTGTGGCATGGTTGGGGATCTGTATCAAGCTACAATTTGGATTGCAGTCTTACCTAGTGTTAGTTGCACCTGGGGAATTTCAGACGCATTTTGTTGGGCAACTAGCCTGGTGTTGTGAATATGCTTGGTGAATATGGACACTCCTCCACCTTTAGTATTTTGGTCCTGGTTTGGTGACCAAAAAGTGTGGTAAGAGTTGTAGTCTGGTATTGCAGGGGTGCTCTCTTAAGCCTTGAACCAGGTCTCAGTTACTGCACAGATATCGATGTTCTCCATTTTTAGGAGTGCCGTGAGAGAGTGCATTTTGAGGTTTAGACTTCTAGCATTAAGTAGCATTACCTTCAGATTTTGCATGCTTGTACCTGTTACGGTGGTGGTTTTGTCCTTTGAACTTTGCCTAAAAAAGGCACTATAGGGGTAGCAAGATCCTTAGCCAGTAACCTGAATCCCAGGGGTGACAGGTGCAGACCATCTCTGGAAAAGCATTGTGGTCTGTTGATCATGTCATCCCAGGCAGACAAATACTCTGAATGACACCAGAAGCTTAGCCAATTGTTGAAGTCAATCATTTTGTCCTTATGCTGTGGTATCATTCTGGGTGAAGGCAGGATGCTACTCAGGGCTAGGGTCATAGCTGGCAGGGCCACATGATCCGAGAGCTCTTCCATGTCTCTTTTCTTGTAGTGCAGGGAGGTACGTCTCAAGTCATTCACTCCAACATGGACAATGACAGAGTCATATTTGTACTTGTTGTGGAGTGACCTGAGTGCATGCGTTATGTGACGGATCCTGGCACCTGACAGGCAGCTGACTAATTTTCTCCTTGTTCAGCCTGGTGAGTGGAACATCAGTGTGTCTGACTATAGAGTCACCTATGACTAAAGTATTGGGTACGTTGTCTTGACTAAGGGGCTGTTGTTGGGTGGTACACTGGTGTTGTGAGCTATGTGACAGTTTGGTTGTGAATGGTGTTTTTTTGCATTTCAGCTTTGGAGGTCCTTGTTGCTTGGGCAGGTTACTTTTAAGGGCCTCCACGTATGTGGGTTTAGTGTTGCTATGTGTGGGTGTTGGGGTGTGGGTTTAGAATGGCTATGTGTTGCTTGAGTTGTAGTGCAGGTGTTAACCTTCTTCTCTTGACTGTCTAGCACAATCTTGGTTGGAGAGAGCTTTGCTTCCAGTTTGGCTATGTAAGTGCATCTCTCACAGGTTTTAGTGTTAGGTGTTAGGAGGAGAGGGTTGTCTATGTACATGAGGCAATTGCTGCATTGCCCCAGTATGCCCAAATTCACCAGGTGGACAGGAGAAATCACCGGAAGCTGACCTTTGGACAGGCCTAGTTTGGTCCTTTGTTTTTTGTAAAGTACAAGAACTGTTTTCCCTTACCTTAGCAAGGTACTTTGCAATTATAGGCTGTTTAGTGCCTACAATTAATTTCTCCTTATTAACAAGGAGACCTGAGTGCTTATATCAGTTTAAGACTTCCTAGTGCTTTCCAGCAGGTTTTAAAGCAAGTGCTAGTTACAGGGATGCTTAAAGGTAAGATGAAATAAAATGGTTTATCCTAAACACAGTGTACACTAGAAGTGTTGGATGTGAAAGTAGGTAACTTAAGTTCTGCCTGTCTAAAAAGTTAAGTTTTAGTGGAGAGTCACTATTTTTAAAATAGCAAGATAGATTGAAAGGGGGTGGTCACTTTTGTATTCTGGTACTATGGAATACAGTAGGATGGACAATAAATTTAAATAGTTGAAGGGAAGTGATTTCACAAAATGATAATTTTGTGCTTATTCACACAAGACTGTAAAAACAGAGAGGAAATGAGATATATGGTCAAATTAACATAAGAGGAAGGCAACTAGAAAGGCAGTGGTGTTTAAGAACACTACAGTAACCAGGTGGGAGGGTGGGGAAACAATTTCTGCCTGACTCACAAGAGATAGAACTGTGGTCTCTTATCAAGTTTTAATATGCAGTTAAAAGCAGAATACATAAAACACAAGGTAAATAAAACAAATCACAGGATTCAAAATAGAAAAAGGCAATAAAGTATTACAACAAATAAAAAGCAAACTAACCTTTCCCTCACAGCAAAGTGCAGCAGAGTCTAGGTGAGCCTTTCTAGTATTCCTATTTTCCTGAGTTCTTTCTATTGCTCCTTTTACATTTTTTATTTCTGTCGTTACAGTACTATCTTCCTTTTCTAATATGCTTAAGTAATGCAATACTTCTTTTTCCTTGTAAAAAAATATATTTGCTTATATAAAAGTTCTTGTATTTTTCTTAATTTCTTTCATATAATTTCTTTTCTTTGTCCAAGTACTTTCCATCATTATGTTCTAAATCTTCCAATGCATCATTATATGTTTTTTATTTTTTTATTTCTCTATTTTTATTACATCATATTGTCATGTAAAAACTGTTTTATAATTTTCCTTAAATATCATCCACCATTCAGGCAAATTTTTATAAAATGTTCTCATAGTAATATGATCTTTCCATGCTTTCTCATTTATCCTTTTCATTCTTTTGTCTATTTTTACATATTCCTTGTTTTTCTTTGTCTCTAACTTTATAGGTTCATAGATTGGTACTAGGCTAGCTGCCCTTGTGGACCATTTTAAGCCTAGCCAATTACTCCATATGAGAATCAAACCCTGCACCTTGTATTTGTAAGGTAAACACCTTAACCATTATGCCAACCTCCCACCCAATTTATTGCAAGATGATCAGAAGATCTTGTTTCAACTACTTCCACTTCTCCCATAACTAAAACTTCTGATACTTTAAAATAATCTATTCCAGTTCTATACATACCACTTTTGCAAGTCCATTAATTTTTGTCCCGAAGCTTTAACTTACCACATCTTATAACTTCTAACATTTTCTTACAGCATTTACTTTCCTTTTACACTTGCCTCTTAAATCGCAATTAAAGTTTCCTGTTATTATAATATTCATATTTATCACTACATGGTCTAAAATATGATGAAATAAGCTTTTCTTTTCTTTACAATTTGTATAAGCATATAATGCTATAATTCTACATACTTGTTCTTTCCATTTTAAATCTACAATGGTTATTTTTCCAATTTTTGCTAAAGTTACATCAAATATCTTTACTGTATTTCTATAGAATACAGATATTCCCGAACATCTCTCATTTCCAAATCCCTATTTAGCTTTCCTCCCCTAGTTTCTCTGTTTTTAATTTTTCTTCATGAGTTAAAACATGTGTGCATTCTAATATAATTACTTCTACATCACATGTATAACACCACTGCAAAATCCATATTCTTCTTACTATTTTTTAACACTATTCACAATTACAGAACACACTCTCAAATTTTTATTTCCCTTTGATTCATGGTTTCATAAGCAATAGCGACTTTCTTATTAGCCATTATAAACCTAGCCAATTTCCCTCCCAAAGGTGAGAATCAAATACTGTACCTTTTATCTGTGGGTCAAACACCTTAACCATTATACCAACCCCAGTCATTAGATACACTCTTTTTTGTCCATTTCCCTTCTTTTGTCTGTTGTATTTATCCCTTTAAGTTTTCTTTTTCTGTCTTTTACACTTGTATCAACAGCATTCTTATTTTTTTCTTTTACTACCCCCCAATTTATATCTTCTTCAATACCCATTTCAGAACTTTCTTCTATGTCCTCTTTTTTTACTTTTTTTCATCTAATTGTTTCTATTTCTACTACTTCTACAATTTATTTTCTGTGGTATTTTACTTTTCTTTTTTCTAATCCTTTTCCTTACTCTTATTTTCATTTTTGCAATCTGTCCATTAATGTCCATTTTTGTTACATTTATAACATTTGAATTCACATTTTTTGCATTGTGTCTAATTTCCCCACAATATATAACATTTTTTGTCACACAGTTATTTAACTTATTAAATGTCCTTCTTTTCCATAAAAAAACATGTTTTGGGTTGTCTCTAGGGTTGTCCCTAGTGTTTTACAAAACATCTATTCCCTTCCACATTTATCATGCTTGGCATATGTATTATTTTTTCTCATACTATTTTAACACAATATTATATTCCCATCCACCAGTCCATAAAACCATTTTGTCATAAATGTTTGCAATGTCCAGTACTTCTTTAGATAAAGTTTTCAAATATCCTTTCAAAGACTCTCTTTCCACTTCTGCTTGAAATTGTACATTAATTTTCTTTTTTGTTTCCCTGTTAAATGCTTTTATCACAAAAAGATTCCATGGGTTACAGTCTTTCTTTTTTCATATTCTCCAAGAAAACTTTTCATTGAAGAAACAGTCTCAAATATAATGTCACAAATGTCTCTTTGTTAATAAGAATAAATGCTCTTACCTCATGCTTTTACACCCAAAGGAGCTATTAAATTGCTCCACACTTCATGCCTGTTCATTTTGTCTTCTTTACTTTGAATACTTACCACGTACTTTCTTTTTTCATTTTCTTCTGCCTTCTTTTCTGCTACTCCCCTTTTACCTTCTTTTAATTTCGCTGCATATGTTTTCTTCTCTATTTCACCACTACTCTTCAGGATTGTCCCTGCATCCCCTTTTGTATTTTCTCTGTAATGTTCTTACCAGGAAGCATCTCCTTCATTTTCTGGCTTACTCTGCATCACCATTTCCTTAACTAAATCATCTCTTAACCCTCCCGACTGGGGGGGGGGGGGTAATCATATATCCATCATTTGCTGACTCATCTCAATCAAACAGATTTCTTTGAAATATCCCCTCAGAATCCTGTACACATTCTCCATTCTCAATATTTGCTTTCTCTTCCATTTCTCCCACCATGCCATTATCTCCTGCTCCCTCCATCTTCTTCTCTGTTTCTCGGTGCTGCCACTGTACCTGGACTGGATACAGGAAGTACTCTTGAAAAATGGGTCCCACTCATAAAAACAATGGCCAAATATTCCCTAGTAGTATAAATACCACCTCAGGTCTCCACTACAAAGAGGTGAGACTAACCTGGTTAACAAAGGATAAATAAATAAATAAGATTGTCTGCAATGCTGCTGTACAAAAGTATTCTGTCATGTAGTCCATCCTTCTCTTTGCTAGTTGGTCTTGTTTCTTCTTCCCTTCTTCCTGTCTCTCCCAAATGTTCTGACTGACACAGAGACAGATATAAGGAAAGGAGAAGGTATGGCAAGAAGGTGATGGTGGTTATCATGGGCAAACACAGATATCCATAACAGAAACAACACTGCCAAGGGAGAAGCTCACAAACTGAGAGAGGGAGAGAGAGATGACAGTGGATTTAGAGACATCATACAACAGACTTTTTAAGATCCTTACAGATCAACATCCTAGTAAGCACCTATGAACCTATGACAAAAGGAAGATAACAGGGAAGGGAAGTAGTGGACAACAAACAGGGGAAGGCAAGGAAACAGAAGACAGGGATACATCATGATAAGGGTTAAGGTAAGTATGCCTGCCCCCCCCTAAGCAACCCTGCTTGTGTCATCTCCATTGAGAGGTTAGACACCATCCTGTGCACCTTCACCGCTGGGTTCTAGTTGTGATGGTCCAATGCAAGTATCCAAATGCTAATCCAGTAGCTCCTCCACCACATTTACCAGCCATCTGCAGGTGACAAAAACATCATCTCTGGTGGAGCTACTGGTGGGAACAACAGTGCTCACTGCTGGTGAAGCCCCACTCAGGGCAAGGGAGGATGGCCTAGTGAGGTCACCATAAAGTTCACTCTAGCTGTCACAGCAGCAGATATATTGGCTGACCAGTCTCACTGGAGGGATGCTGGGACCAGGGTGCACTATTGGCACTGCTGTGGCAGCAGTTGAACAGAAAAGCAAAATAAAATGGAGCGAAATAACATAAAATAACATAACATAGCATGACATAAAATAACATGACATAAAATAACATAACATAGCATAATATAGCATGACATAACAAAATGCAAAAAAACACAATGTAAACTAAGAACTGAAACAAAAGCAGCTCATGGACTCCACTGGCAGCAAACTAGGTTAAGGAACAACCCCAGAAGGTTGGATTGTCACATAAAATCCTTTATTTGCTGAGAATAAAACCTTCTGGGAAAATGTAAATATCTTAAATGTTGAACAATTTAATGTGCATGCAAAATTCTATCGGTGTTTTGTTGATGAAATATATTTTTTGGAAAGAAGACCTTGAAAGTTTAAATAATTTTCTAAGTGCTATAAATTCAAGTACATCCTTTCTTAAGTTTACTATGAAACATTCTTGCACTTATATAGATTTCCTTGGTGTTACCCTGTATAGGGGCATAGATGGAAAGCTGCACACTAAGAGATATAGAAAACCATGTTATACACATAGTTATCTTGAATGTAATAGTATGCATCCACCACATATTTTTTAAAATGTGGTAAGAGGTCAGCTTTTAAGAGTTTCTAGGCTTCATGACCAGGAACAAGAATTTGAAACAACTGTGTTCCACTAGTATGGAAATTATAGAACATGGTTATAAACCTTTGAAGTTAGTAAGGCATGTGAAAGGGTTAAGTTAGACAGATAAAGTAGTGGACGCCTGTTTTTTTCATGTAAAGAAAACATAAGAAAGACTGCCCATTATAATTGTTACAGCAATGTAGCTTATTGTATGACTTTTAGTACTAATAGCATAGATATAAAAAGTATTATTACAACAAATTGGCATATTTTATCTTCTGACCCTATTTTACATGAGTTTGTTAATGCAGCTCCAAATTTCGTTTATAAAAATAAAAGATCGTTGAAAAGACAGCTTTGTTTCCCTAATACAAGTAAACTAAAGCAACCTTGTATTAGAACAACTAGTTTTGGTACCTCTATCTGTGGTAAATGTACTTTTTGTAAATACATTGATGTATCCTCCGGGGAGAATCTGGATGCTCTCGTGCAGAAATTGCTTGAGCGAGTGGATAACTTAATGCAGCAAGTCAATAATAATAAAAGGATAAACTTAATTCCAGCTATGGCAAGTGCTAATACAACAAATATGGAAGGTCAGTCTCCTTTATATTTGGAGGTCTCTGGTGGAACATTAAGAACTACAGCTCAGACTACAAGCCCTTTGCAGTTAAATGCAAGCCCTTTGCAGTCAGCTGATACCGGCTTGCTTAATAGTAGACCAGTACAACAACCGGTAAGAGACTGTTTAATTCCTAACATGACTGAATATTTACAAATACCAGCTTTTTACGATAATAATATACCATCTAATACTATACATGGAACTAATAATGTGAATTCCATCAATGTTAACCTTAATACATTCGATCAGAAATTGTTCAAGTACCGTAAATTACAGCTGGGAGTTTCATACTTTAAGGAATGCATTTCAAGAAAAATTGTGCCTAAAGGTTTACGCCAGTGGCGTTACCCAGTTGGTCTGATAAAAAACTCAGTATTTCATCAAGAGTTGCTGACTATGTTTGATCACCAAGGCTTCGAATTTTTAAATTTATTAATTAAAAATTATGAACTTCAATTGGAGGGTCTAAAAACTGAAATATAAGCATTGGAGCAGACTGTTATAGCAGACACTGAATTTTCTACATACCATATGTAAGTATGAGTATAGCTGGATTTTTTCAAGTATTGAAGCTAGTATGAATAGGGCTTTAGAGACCAAAAAAAGAAAAATTAATCGAGACGTCCATGAATACTCTAAAGGCAACGCCTATCCATCACCTCGTGAAGTTCAAACACATCCATCCAATCAAATTAATCATTCTGGCCAACACCCACCCACAAACAACAGTGGCAGTCAAGTTTTTGAAATGGACATGGAAGAATACGTTAATGTCCAAGCTGGCTTACCCACTTTGAGATGAAGCGAAAGATTACACAATAACAGACAAAATTCTGGCCAATACAACAGCTATGACCAACAAATGGAAGGAAATGATAACAATAATAGTGGTTTAGAACAGCAGGGTTTTCAAGTAGCTTGAGGGAACCAACAGAATCAATGGAATCAGCAGAACCAATGGAATCAGCAGAACAACACGAGTCAAACACAAAGGAGAAAATGACAGAACAGGCAGAGGAGATGAATGAACATTGCCAACACCCTCCAGAAATAATAATAAGTCCGGAGGGAGATTTCAAAATTTATAATTTTACTTCTATGACTGTAACTGAAGACATGGTAAAAACATTGGCTAAAGGTTTTTCCTATGTGCCAGAAAAAAAGAGCTGATTTGGTAAAGACTGTCATAGATTTAAAATTATTTGTATGTAAATTGAACCTTACATTTTAATGGGTACAAATTCATCTCTTACTAATAGCCTTAGGGTGTCTAGTTTATTCAATCTGCCTGTCAAAGGAAAAATATACTTTAAAAATGATCAAAACATGGTAGGTTCAGGTTAAGGCACTTTAATCTTGCAGCAAGGAGACAAAAACGTGCTATTACAGAGTTTGTCTGACTAGAAACAGGAAATGCTTTCATTTTTATACACTTTCTAATAAGACATTGCCTACCAAGCTGACGTAGCAAGTTATAAGTCTTTTCATCATCACTTGTTGACCACCATTCTCATGAATTTCTGCTGATTTATCAATTTTTGTGAGAAACTTCCTAAGGAAAACAACATGGCATTGGTTGCCACCGGTTAGATACATGTTATGTTACCATTCAAGGTACTATGGCTAATTCAAGCACAAAGCTAGCAGTTCATTTCTCTAATAATCCTTTGTCTACTTTATCTCTAAGCTTCTGCAGCTGTACACATTCTCATACTTCGAACAGAGCTGATTGTTTAGAATCATTACATTTACAGGATATAGCATTGTTCATTCATTCGTTCCTGACCTAGCAGATAAGCACCTGCTTCTCAAGTACATTTCCAAAAGGCATAAACATGAATATTGCTGTGCTAGCAGTTACTAGGTCAGAGGGCATCTTGCAAGTTTCAGAAAGCACACTGCAGTTTCAAAAACCATCTTTTTCAGTTCTCATATGAAACTCAATTTGTATATAAAACAGTGCATATAAAATAGAATGAAAAACGCGTTAATTCTTTTAACTACTAATTTGCATTAAACATACACACATTAATACATATTTTTCTAACATTTCCCCCCTGTTGATACTTTTTAATTCTATTTTCAAAAAGAATAAACAGTTTGCTTCTTTTCTTAACCTCTTCCAATCAGGATTTGCAGTTAAGAAAGTCATACAGTTTAAACTTTATGAAAGTGTTTCACATTCTAGCAGCTCTTCAAATTCAGTACTCTGATACATAGTCTCAGAAACTGATATGTCTATAAATTCTTTAATTAATTTTTTCATGCAGGAGATTCCACAACAAACACAAACTCCTATTAGGAGTAATCCCACCCCAATGGCAATCAAAATGTTCATTAGGATGGAACCCCACCCCCCAAACAAATTCTGGAAAAAGTCCGTCAGAGGGTTTGGGCCTGGTTTGGTCATGGCCGACACTTGCTGAATTACCTCAAGATGGTAATTAATCTTGTGCTGATGATCTGGAATAAACGCACAGCATTCCTCTTTGATTAAAGCACACATCCCACCCCTCGCCGCTAGGATGAAGTCAAGAGCCATTCGGTTCTGGAGTACTACAGTTCTCATTGCATTCAATTCATCAGTTATCAGTTCAAGAGCAGAAAAAGTTGCATTATTCATTACTTCGAGAAGTTTAGACAGTTTTTTCAGCTCCCAAATCGATTTAACTGCGCCATATGCAGGTAATATGGCTCCCCACGATATGACAGCGTCACTCAAGTCCAAGTGCATAAGTTTGGTTCCCACACTATGATGGTTTTGCCAGCCTGCCTCGATCTGTCCCACTGGATTCTCAGGTTTTTTAACAGTCTTTTTGGTTACATCTCGGGTATTTCGAATATTTCCCTGAGGCAAGATTGCAGTGTGTCGTATGGCCAGGACCAGGTATCCCAAAAACAAATGCCAGACCAATTCTCAGGTAACCATTTATATGCTTTTTTACCACACACAAAATAACAGTCCTCTACTTTAGTGGTTACTTTGTTATGAAATGACTGCCCTGCATGAAACATTTTCCTATCTATCACAGATAACTGTTTAAAAAGTACAGGATTACATTGTACCCGATCAAGAGTTTTATGCATAGATTTAAGAAGTGAGTTATAATCTGTACTACAAGATCCACCTAAATCGTTTGCTTTTGTATAACATTTATATTGTACGGTCACATTACACTTGCTCCAACCCACTTGTATGGTATCATTTTTGTAAAAACATACAATTCCCTTTTGTGTCACAGGCAAATAGCTACAGTATCATATAAGAATATAAGAATAGACACACTTTTGTTTCTGTTGCAATAATACAAAGTGTGTATATTTAACAATTATTGGATAATATATCAACTGAACGTATATAAGATACATTTATGTCTTTAGTTCATAATTTATCTAATTTTTTAATGATATTGTTTTTTATTTTTATTTCAATTTATCTATTTATGTATATACACCTATAGGTTTAGTAGTTTTTAATCTGCAGAGTTGCCGTTTTAAGGTTGTCATGGCGTTTCTTTAATGTAATAATGCACTTTATACTGATAGGCTGAATGTTTTTAATCTTGTAGTATAAGTTGAGTTTTTTGTAAACTTGTGGTTGTCTGAAGAAGGCGGGTTATTTGAACCTGCCGAAAGCGCTTACTATCATTTGGTTCTGACTTGTGGGATATTAAATTTGTGTTTCCAGCTCTCTTATCGTGTGCTGTCCGTTCTTTTAACAGTTTGCAGTTTGGTTTTCGTTTGGTTCTAATTTGTCTTCATGGCGGACGACACCGGAGAAGCTAGCACATTCCCATTGTCTACACCGCGAGTTTTGGGTCATGACAGTAATGATTCGCAGAATAACCTAACGCAACTCATTGAAGTACTGTTGCATCAAGTGGACACACTTTCACAGAAGGTAGATGCTATTTCAAGTTCGGCTGATTTGGTGCAGGCTCGGCATACAAACAACAACTCTTCTATTGCCGGCTCTAATGAAGGATCTATTCCCAATGGGCAGGGCTCACCTCGGCTGGCTCTTCCTGAACATAATAGCAATGCTGTGACTTCCGTGAGTCCGCAATTGCCTTTTCCAACTGTTGCCAGTCAACCTTCAAGGATTCTTTCGACATCTTCGGGACAGGACAGAAGGTATGATACCGATAATCGCCAAATTGAAGGCATACCCATTTTAAACAACTTTTTAAACAATAACTGTTTCTTTTCACTTGATAACATCACAGAAGGGAATAATATACCTTCCGTTCCTGAGCATCATAACTTAGATATTAAGATTGACTTGCTTGACACAAAACTGTTTAAATATAAGAAGCTCCAGTTAGAAATCGCATATTTAGAGGAATGCATAAAAAATAAAGTGATTCCCAAAGGCTTACGCCAATGGCGTTTCCCGGCTGGTCTAACTGAAACTTCCCTTTTCTACCAGGAACTGATTGAGCTTTTTGACAGGCAAGGATTCGAGTTTTTACAAGCCTTAATTGCTTTTTATAGCACTGACATCTGTAAGCTTAAAAATGAACTAGAATCACTTGAAATGGATATTAAATCACATGCTGATTTTTCCAGATATAAACATGATTACTGCAGAATTTTTGTCAGTATTAATGCCACCATGGAGAAGTTGATTGCTAATAAGAAAAAGAAATTAGCACGGGACATTAAAGATTATGCAAACAAGCGAGCATATCCTAGACTAACACAGAGTCAAACAGACAATGCAGGTGGCCACTTAACAACTGAACCTTCTCATGTTGAGCCATTCCGGCTCACCACAGATAATAATAACAACAATGGTGGCAACAGTAGACAGGCTGTTAGACGGAGTCCTAGACTTAATGTTAATAACAATACTAGTACTAACTTCCTGGTGACAGATGGTGAACTACCCTCTGTTTCTACTGACTTTCCTGGCATACAAAATAATTTTGATAACCAGGATTTTCAGATGGTCAACAATCACAGGGCCAATTCTCGCCCTCAAGCTCAAAGACAGAACAACTCGACGAACAGGAGACGAGGCCGCAGGAGATGACTGAAGTAATTAACATTGGAGTAAACCCGAAAGTCTATAAAAGTTCTAATGGTGACTTTACAGTGTACAACTATACTTCTTTGAGTATAGCACAAGACATTATAGACTTCCTAGCTAAAGATTTTTCTTTTGTGCCAGGCCGTAGTATGGACATAGGCAGGCTTATCATCGATTTAAAAGTTTTCACACGCAAACTTAATTTGAATTATTTAATGGGTAACAATTCTTCTGCTTGTAGTTTACTTAGAGTAGCTAGTACGTACAATCCACCCCTGCATTCAACTTTGCAAACATTTGAAAAAATGTGTGAAATGGACATGTGGGCTATTAGGAATCAAACCATATATAGGAAACAGAAAAATCCTTATAATATTACCCCCTACAGAATGATTTTATCAAGTTAATCAGGGACTGCCAAATCAGGGTTATGAAACCTGATAAGGGTGGGGGGCTAGCCTTCATGGATTATTACAAATATGTAGAGTATTTGTTTGAACATCTAGATTCACCTGCCTACCAAATTTCATCTTTAAACGAAATAAACGGAGCTTATAGAAAAATCAACAGCATGCTTAATGACTTATTTTTGGAAGGATATATTGACACTGAAACCCTTAATTTTTTGACTATGCCAGCTCCAAAAATCCCAGCATTTTTCGGAACACCGAAACTACATAAAAGACTTACTTTGCCCCCATTTAGACCTATTATAGATGGTAGAGGGTCTATCACCCAGGGATGTGCAAAATATGTGGATAATATCTTGAAACCTTTGATCAGCTCTGAATCTCACATTTGTAAGGATTCTTGGTCTTTTCTTAAAAACATTAACATTCTCACATATAATGACAGTATGTTGTTTCTTACTATCGATATTAAAGACCTATATACTGTCATTCCACAACAAATTGGCTTAGCCTGGGTCAGGGAGTTCATGTTGTCAAAAAATGTTGACCATGATATCATCAATTTGACTGAGACTCTTTTAGAAATAGTTCTATCTAATAACTTTTTCACCTTTGAAGGAAAGTTTTATCTGCAAACCTCGGGCGTTGCCATGGGCTCGCCTTGTGGTGGATCTTTCGCCAATGCGGTACTAGCCCATTGGGAGTCTAGTTACTTATTTAAAGAAGAACTTTTTTCCAAATATGTCTCCTGGTACACTCGTTACCAGGACGACATTTTTTGTATATGGGAAGGTCATAGTGATTTGATTCCGACATTTATTGACAATGTCACCAAATTAACAGACTTTTTGGAGTTTACATACAAATTCGACAATTTAGAGATTAATTATCTTGATATATTATTAACCAAGGACACACACAATCAAAAGCTAAAAAGTAAAATATTCAGGAAACCAACATATTCTAACGCTTTTCTTCATTTTTCAAGCAACCACCCTTATCACCAAAAGAAATCAGTCATTAAAGGGCAGATGGTTCGGGCAGCCCATATGGTGAGCGATCCAGCTGACTTTCACCTAGAATGTAACAATCTTTTTGATATGTTCATTGCAAGAGGTTACCCTCAGTCCTTAGTTTCAAACGTAGTGGCTGAAGTAACCAACAAAAGGGAGATAGGATATTTCCTTCCCCTTCTTTCGGGCCAAAGGGACAATGATCTACAACACTCTAACAATCACTTACAACTAATAACTTGTAACAATGTTATTTCTAATAATAAAACTAACAAGTTTAACACTAGTTTTTTACATACTTACTCTTTTGATTCTTTAAAAATCAGAGAAGTTGTTAATAAAAACTGGGAGATAATAAAAGAAGACAGATCATTGTGTACCTTATTGGGTGATTGCCCGAAAATTACATATAGGAGAGGGGAAAATATGAAAAGCATTTTTGAAAGAAAATCAGCCCGTAGGCCAAATAGACATTGTGGCATGTTTAGATGCGGTGCATGCTCTCAATGTAAATTCATCAGAACAGCAACAGCATGTATAATCAATGACAAGGAGTATAGATGCAATGGGCACTACAACTGTGACTCCAAAGCTGTTATATATGCAGCCATTTGTGATTCTTGTAAAGCCTTCTATATCGGTAAAACCGAGAGAAGGCTAAAGAATAGAATCTATGAACATCAATATGCAGTCACAAAAGAAGATGTCAACAATGCCCTAGCAAGGCACTGCCTTGAGTTTTCAGGCCATGCTTTTCACTTCTTTGTACTACAACAGCGTGAGATAGATCTGAGAGGTGGACCATGGCAGATTTTGTTGGAAATTGATGAATTGTTATGGCAGATCAGGACCAGGGCTCATACTTTTCCTGGTATTAATGAAAGCTTATCCATCAAATGTGTATTAAAATGGTTATCCCTTAATAGATAAACATCAAGATTTATATTTACATATATTATATAATCAATTTATTGTGTTGTAACTTGGATTCATATTTTTATATATAATAGTTCAAAATGGCATATTTCAAATGGCTTGGTCTACTTATAAGTCATCGATCCTGCAGATCTCAAGATTATGATTCATGACATACTTTCATTGCTCCTAATTTTAGTAGTGTGTTATGTCTAGCATTACAATGTGTTTGCTTTTGCAACTAGCAATAGTACATCTTGGAGACATATATATATTTTTTTGATTTATAATTGTCATACACTGGCAATTATAAATTCTAAATCTTACATTTTAAATTATAAACTCTAGTTTCTAGCTCCTAGTTGCCAGTACTGCATATATTCTGTAGACATATGACTGAACTTTAGTCTATGTTACATGGTTTAAAATGTACAATCATAACACTGTCCTTTTGTTCCATTATCTTAGATGTCCATAAGAATAGACACACTTTTGTTTCTGTTGCAATAATACAAAGTGTGTATATTTAACAATTATTGGATAATATATCAACTGAACGTATATAAGATACATTTATGTCTTTAGTTCATAATTTATCTAATTTTTTAATGATATTGTTTTTTATTTTTATTTCAATTTATCTATTTATGTATATACACCTATAGGTTTAGTAGTTTTTAATCTGCAGAGTTGCCGTTTTAAGGTTGTCATGGCGTTTCTTTAATGTAATAATGCACTTTATACTGATAGGCTGAATGTTTTTAATCTTGTAGTATAAGTTGAGTTTTTTGTAAACTTGTGGTTGTCTGAAGAAGGCGGGTTATTTGAACCTGCCGAAAGCACTTACTATCATTTGGTTCTGACTTGTGGGATATTAAATTTGTGTTTCCAGCTCTCTTATCGTGTGCTGTCCGTTCTTTTAACAGTTTGCAGTTTGGTTTTCGTTTGGTTCTAACAGGCAAATACAGTGCTACCTTATCATATGCTTTAATAGCTACAGTATCAAAAACCAGATTTTCCCAGGTCTCATTGACCCCTAGGGGGATAGCAGTCATTAATAACCCCCGTATGCTGTTGGTATGGCCGTGCAGACCCAACAGTTCGAAACATTAAAAGTCTCAGCATACACACGTGTAATCACCTGATAAGTGTTAAAGTTTGGATGCCAGTCTATGTTTGGCTCATCATGTTTAATCAGTTCAACTCTTGTGGCAGGAAAAAGGAAAGGCCACAACAAAAAGAACAATGTAATTAGCATAGCTATCAAAATGATCATGCAAGTTTTCTGAGGTTGCTCAATGTCTCTATTCTCTCTATACCTGGCCATTTTGTTCTCGTTGTACAACAGTAACAATGTTTTTGTCCAGTTCAAAGTTCTTAACCAGTTTACAATGTGTCAAATGAATCCAGGATGCTTGCTCCGCAATCTTGACTGCAGTGGGTGTCAACAGTAATACCTGGTACGGCCCTTCCCACTTCAGAGAACTCCAGTTCTTTTTCTTCACAATCTTCACCCAGACCCTGGTGCCGGGGGCTACTGCTGCTTCCAATTTCAGTTGCTCTTTACCTGAAACAGAATTTAACTGCAAAAGTTTGTTATTCAAAAATTGCCTCATATACCCTGCAAGTGAACTGTCAGCCTCCTGCTCTGCAGACATGAGAGGTTTCCACTGAGGTGTATAATATGCCCTCCCAAACAAAATTTCAAAAGGAGTTAATCCCTTTGCATTTGGAACAGTTCTCATGCTCAACAGTGCTAGAGGTAAACAGTGCATCCAGTTATTTTGTGTCCCACTAATCAATTTCCTAAGCTTATTCTTCAATACCCCATTGTGCCTCTCTACTAATCCTGCAGATTGGGGGTGATACGCACAGTGGTTTTTCAACGATATCCCGAAATAGCGACTAAGTTGTTGTATTGTTTGGTTTATAAAATGCATATCATTGTCACTATAAATCTTTTCCAGTATGCCAAATCTGGGTATAATTTCTTTAACAAGGACCTCTGCAACAGTAGCTGCATCTGGATTTTTAGTTGGCAAAGCTTCCACCCATTTGGAAAACATATCTATAATGACAAGAGAATACTTTTTATTTTCACATTTGTTCAATTCTATAAAATCCATACAAATAGTATGAAATGGATACGGTGGTGTAGGGAAACTCCCTTGTTTAGGCTTCAATGCCCCTTGTGCATGATGCTTGTTACAAACATGGCATGCTGCACAAAACTTTTTTGTATAATTAGTAAATCCATAAGTCGTAAACACTCGATTCACTAACTGTACCATCCCCCCTGTTGAGACATGGCTCTGCCCATGGCTCAACAAAGCTGCATATCTAAACATGTTAGATGGTAAAATCGGTTTCTTTTCTTTGGAGATGTATAGTCCCTTCTCAAGGATTGCTCCACGTTTTATCCACTTTTGTTTTTCTACATTTGTAGCAAGTGTCTGCATTGTTTTTAACATTTCTAAGTCTAAAATCTCAGATGGTTGTAATTCCTCACTCAAAAGAAATACTTCTGAAGCTGAAGCTGCTTGTTTTGCAGCTATATCAGCCCTCGCATTACCTTTTGAAATTCTATCCTGTTGCTTGGTATGAGCTACGCATTTGCAAATAGCTACTTTCTGAGGTAACTGAATAGAGTCTAACAAATCTAAAATAAATTGCGCATGGTTAATTGGTTTACCAGTAGATGTTATCATTCCTCTATTTTTCCACTGCTGCACAAAAACATATACAGTAGAAAAGGCATACTGGCTGTCAGTAAAAATATTCACTTTCTTATCTTCTGCTAAGGTACATGCCCTTGTCAAGGCAATAAATTCTGCTGCTTGTGCAGATAAGTTGTGTGGTAAAAACTTTGCTTCTAAAATCTCGGTATCAGAAACTACTGCATACCCCACTAGATTCTGTCCTGTAGGACCCCTTCTGCACGAGCCGTCCACATAGTATGTCACCTCATCATCATCCAAGAGAACATCTATAAGGTCTTGTCTCGGTAGTGTCTTTTGCTCAATCTCCTGCAGGCAGCAATGAGGTTCACCATCTGCAGGGGTTGGAAGCAAGGTTGATGGATTCAAAGTTGTGCATCATTCAATTGTCATATGAGGTTGGCTCAACAGTATAGTCATACAGGAAAGATGTCTAGCAGGCGAAAGATATGCTACTTTTTCTTGCAGTAAAATGATTGCGACTGCATGAGGCACTCTCAATGTGAGAAGGTGAAACAACACTACTGAGGCTGAAGTCTGCACTGCCATTGCAGCTGCAACTACTGCTTGTACACAGTGGGGCAAGGATCGCACCACTGGGTCTAACTGTGATGAATAGTAAGCTATGGGGCGTTGTCTATCCCCATGCTGCTGTGTCAACACTGATGTCATATAACCTTGCTTACAGTCTACAGTTTGAAAAAATCGCTTATGATAGTTTGGTAATCCTAAAACTAAGGAAGATGCTATTAATTGTTTTAGCTTGCAGAAAGCTGCTTCTGCTTCTGGTGTCCACTGTAATAAATCCTGTGCTGCCATCAGCTTTTTGAATATCAAATTAGTCAGTGGAGCAGATTCCAAAGCGTAATTCGGTATCCAACTCCGACAAAATTTAGTAGTTCCCAGGAAGGACATCATTTCCTTCTTGGTGATCGGTCTAGATGCTTGTAATATTGCTGTTTTTCTGTCTTCATTTAAAATTCTGCCTTCTTTGGATATTACATATCCTAGGTATTTAACTTGTTTTCTCCAAAGTTGCAGTTTGTTTTTGTTTATCTTGTGTCCTTGAGCAGCTAAAAATTGTAATAATGCTATGGTATCCTCTTTGCATTCTTGCTGGGTGGGGGCTGCCAGCAGAATGTCGTCTACATAGAGTAAAATCTGACTACCTTTCGGTGGGATAAATCCCGCCAGGTTACTCGCCATCTCTTGTGCAAATATTGTTGGACTTTCACAATATCCCTGTGGTAATCTCGTATACGTATACCGTTTTCCCTGAAATGTAAATGCAAACCAATATTGGCTGTCAGGGTGTATAGGTATTGAGAAAAATGCATTGCTAATATCTACCACAGAAAAATACTTCTGCTGAGGTTTCAAATCATTCAATAAGGTGTGCGGATCTGCCACCGTTGGTGCCCTGGGAATAACTGCATCATTTACAGCCTGTAAATCTTGGACCATACGCCATTCCCCGTTTGCTTTCCTAACAGGAAATAAGGGGGTATTACATGGTGAATCAGGGGATTCTATTAAGACTCCTTCCTTAAGTAAGGCTGCTATTATAGGTTTGATCCCTATCTCTGCATCCTTTCTTAAGGGATACTGTCTTCTCTGAGGTCTAAATGCTGATTTTGGCGTAATAGTAACTGGTCCTGCTGTACGAATAAATCCTACATCTGATTTCCCTGTTCACCAGAGAATCTCTGGTATGTCTCGTAAGGCTTTTTCCTCTTCTTCCAGTAAGAGCAATACTCAGCTATCCTCACTGGCCTGTGAGTGCACAGCTGGGTGTGTCTGTGTTATCCAATTCAATTTCTGTTTCTGTACTCCTTGTTCAGAGAGTTCTAACTCTATCTGTTTTTCCCACCTCGTGACTTTTTCTCCTAAGTCTGCCCACTTCAAATTTCTATTTTTAGTTAAGCTCACATGTGGCAATCGATTAGATTTGTAAAGTGCTAAAAATTCCTGGGGCAATGAACAGCTTATTACACTGTTTCCTTCTGTGTCCCAGTACAAATCTCGTAATACTAGCCTGTTCGCATGGTTTTGAAACAACTCTTGCTCATATTCTTTATCAGGTCCTGGTCTATTACAGTAATATAGAGTACAATGCAACAAATGCTGTTTGTCGGTGTCAAGGGAGGGGGATTTACTGATGGCTACGTTCATCAGTTCTTCGGTTACTGCCCCTGGACCAGTCGTAACCAAGTCCTGGCTGTACCAATAATATGTCTCACCCTCCGGTCGCACTACAAAAGTATCCATTTGTCGCTGTGCTTCCATACCCTGCATGGTTGGGGCTACGGCTATGCCAAATACCTGCATTAAGTCTCTGCTCAAGAGATTTACTGGGCATTTTGCAGAGACAACAATTTTGCTTTTCTGGGTCATTCCTGAAACGGGGTTAGTTATTGCTATGTCATGGGAGAGTGGCTCCCGATACAGCTGTCCATTAGCTGCTTTAACTAGTATGTAATCTGGTGATTCTGAATCTTCCGGTAATTTGGAAGGATGTATCAGGGTCCGTGAAGCCCCTGAGTCACACAAAAATTTGACTTCCCTCCCTTCTACCAGAAGCGTAACTTCCGGTTTTGTGCCTGCTAAGTAGAGCTCCAAGCTCAATAATGCTAAATCCAAAATTTCATTTTCTTCATCATCTACAAATTCATGTACATCCTCTACCCCTTCTGTCACATCCTCTATCCTTGCTACCACACCCACGTTTGTCTTTCCTTGTTTGTTCTCATTCAGTGATTCCTGACCCATTAGTCATTCCTCACCCTCCTTATCTTCCGTAGTTACCTTTTCATTTAGTCTGCAATCCCTTGCCAAATGTCCTTTTTTCCTGCATTTAAAACATTCACCCCTTTTCTTTCTTTCTTCAAAATCTTCTGATTGTTTATCAGATTGTTTGTTTCCCTGGGCATTTTTCTTACCCTTTTTCCCGGTTTGTACTACAAAGACTTCTGACCCATCTTCTACTGCAAATACCTGGGCTTTCTTTTTCTTTTTGCTATTAAAATGCCTTTCGGCATGTCTTGCATATTCAAGTAATGACTGTAAACTACCTGTACGATGATCTACCATGTGCTTTGTAATAAAGCTGCTAATGGGAGTAACACTACCTTTTAAGAATGCGCTCTTTAGCTGCTGCTCATATGGGGAATCATGTGTTTGATCTTCGAGTATCTGCATTCCGCAATGGTTATTAAAACACCCTAATAATCTAGCATAATATCTATCAACCGTTTCACCTTCTTGTATGCATTGATTAATGCAAGTCCAATCAGCCCTAGGCTTCCACTTTTCAGAGATTCGGTCTGTCAGACCTTTTACTCTGTTATCCAATTCTGCATTACTATGTGGGAGTGGTCTGAGCTCTGCGTCACGAGGATTCCAGTTGCCAATGATCATGTGCCAATCTGGACCTACAATTTGTCTAACTACTTTTTCTACTTCTTCTCCATTCAAATGGTAACTTAATCTCATACCCTGTAAGTCTTCTAAAAATTTTCTAAAATTGACTTTCGGATGAGGAATTCCCTCTGTGGCTTTCCGGATATCTTCCGGTGTCCACGGTCTATAAACTAAGAGAGTCAGATCCTGTCCTGCCTGTGGATTCGGTACTTCTATGAGTGGACATATTTCTTCCTCACTCATAGCTTGTGAATTTTTATTCATTTCATATAATTCAGTTTCCCCTCTCAAGTTACGTGTTCGAGACCTAGTCTCGATAGGATCCCTGACAAACGGTTGTGATTTTGCAGGAATAGCTGGGTATAGCGGAGGTGGATCAGTTTGTCCACTCGCTTCATATTCAGGTAAGGGAAGCAGAGGGGGCGGAGTAGGGGCCATTGCTATTACCAAGTTATTATCTTCTTTGTCTAAGAACATAGCTTTTGAATGTTTAATCTTTTGTTCTCTGCGATTTGCTTCCTCAAGCCACCTATGTGCCTGAGGGACTCCTAATTGCCGCTGCTTTTTTAACTGACCTTTTGCGTCTGTTTTCAGTTGTCTGACAAGTTTAACAAGTGCAGGTTTATCTAAATTACCATCAAATTTGTATTTTTAAACCCATTTCGTATAGTACTTAATATTATCGTCACGCTGTAATTGCATATATTTCGTGTCTTCGGTTAGGGGCGGGTCTCTGGAATTTTTCGTGCACTGATTTCCCATGTTGCCTTAGCTAAGCTGTAATTTGTTACGTAACCCTTCTTATCATGTGGTACCACAGTTCTTTTCACAGTTTATCTAGAATAACTGTCTACCTATTCTGTTTCCCTGATCTATGACAATACAGTAACCTTTTTGTCCCTAATCTGCACATGCAAATCCTCCTGACAAAAAACAGTTCTGTAACTAGTCCCTGATCTAAAACAGAAAAAGGTAAATTCCTCCTTACCTGACCCTCTGTGAATTGATCCACCGGATCGTTGACTCGTCCTCCAATCCCAGATCAGAAACAGTGGCTGGCCTCTTTCGAACGACAATTCAGTCGGAGGTCTTTCAAAACAGAAGAGATGATTTGGCCTCTTCTCCGTACGGGTACATGCCACCGGGGCCCAATTCTGACCTAGGCCTAGAGCGAGAGGTACTTTCTGGTCCGAAGGACCAAACTGTCAAAGGAAAAATATACTTTAAAAATGATCAAAACACGGTAGGTTCAGGTTAAGACACTTTAATCTTGCAGCAAGGAGACAAAAACGTGCTATTACAGAGTTTGTCTGACTAGAAACAGGAAATGCTTTCATTTTTATACACTTTCTAATAAGACATTGCCTACCAAGCTGACTTAGCAAGTTATAAGTCTTTTCATCATCATTTGTTGACCACCATTCTCATGAATGTCTGCTGATTTATCAATTTTTGTGAGAAACTTCCTAAGGAAAACAACGTGGCCTTGGTTACCACCGGTTAGATACATGTTATGTTACCATTCAAGGTACTATGGCTAATTCAAGCACAAAGCTAGCAGTTCATTTCTCTAATAATCCTTTGTCTACTTTATCTCTAAGCTTCTGCAGCTGTACATGTTCTCATACTTCGAACAGAGCTGATTGTTTAGAATCATTACATTTACAGGATATAGCATTGTTCATTCATTCGTTCCTGACCTAGCAGATAAGCACCTGCTTCTCAAGTACATTTCCAAAAGGCATAAACATGAATATTGCTGTGCTAGCAGTTACTAGGTCAGAGGGCATCTTGCAAGTTTCAGAAAGCACACTGCAGTTACAAAAAGCATCTTTTTCAGTTCTCATATGAAATTCAATTTGTATATAAAATAGAATGAAAAATGTGTTAATTCTTTTAACTACTAATTTGCATTAAACATACACACATTAATACATATTTTTCTATTTTTCTAACACCACCATTGAATGAGTCTTTGGCAAGTTTTGAAAAAATGTGTGAAGTTGATTTGTGTGCATTAGATAGTAATTTACTATACCAGCAGAAAAGTGGGTATAAGAACAATGCTGATGATGAAATGGACATTATTCGTTTATTGAATGCTTATGACATTAGAGTAATGAAACCAGATAAGGGTGGGGGTTTAGAGTTTATGGGTACAAGTGATTACATTGATAAAATGGCCACACATTTAGAGACAGATGTGTATAAAAAAGTAAGTATCAATGAAGTACATGGAGCATATCGGAGAATAAATAGCATACTACAAGATTTATTTTTGGAGGGCAGTATAGATATCGATATATATCATTATTTATTGATGCTAGCCCCAAGAATTCCAGCACTTTTTGGATCTCCAAAAATTCATAAGAATAGCAGTAACCCCCCATTTAGACCAATAGTGGATGGACAGGGATCTGTCACTTATGCATGTGCCAAATTTATAGATTACAAATTAAAACCATTAATCAAAAGTGAATCTCAGATTTGTCATGACTCTTGGAGTTTTTTGGACAGCATTGATAACCTTGAGTATAATAATAATAACATCTTCCTAACAGTTGATATAAAGGATTTATATACAGTCATTCCTCAAAAACTAGGGATTGAATGGGTAAGAGAATTGTAACTGTTAAAGGCATAGATGACAAAGACATCTATATAATTGAAACTTTGCTTGACAGTTTTGTCGAACAATTTTATGTGCTTTAATGGCGACATATATTTACAAAAAACTGGAGTCGCCATGGGTTCTCCCTGTGGAGGGAGTTTTGTGAACTGTGTCATGGCATATTGGGAGAGAACATTATTATTCAATAACCCCCTTTTCAAGATTCATGCCATTTGGTATACTAGATACCAAGATGACATGTGTTTCTTATGGAGAGGGGATATATCTATTATAAAAAATATTATTGAAAGTATAACACATATGACTAGCTTCCTGGAATTTACTTTCGAAATAGGAATAGATTCTATCAATTTTTTAGATGTTAAATTAGTGAAGGATCTCATACGCCTACATATTCAAATTCATTTTTGCATTTTTCAAGCTGCCACCCCTATTACCAAAAGAGAGCAGTGATTAAGGGGCAGGCAGTTAGGGCTGCAAGAATGATAGCAGACAATGATGATTATGGCTAGGCTTACAAATGCCCCAGGGCAGATAGCCTAGTACTATACTATGAAACTATATATAAGGGGACCTTCACTGTGTCACTGCTAGACAGAGGCACAATATTCTAGATTTATTCTGTACATTTTTGTACCACTTCATGGGGTGGCAAAAGCCACATCACTATGGCTAGGCTTACAAATGCCCCAGGGCAGATAGCCTAGTACTATACTATGAAACTATAAAGTAGAATGTGAATTGTTCATTTCTATGTTTTTGAAGAGAGGATATCCAGTGAATTTTTTGAATGGCATTTTTCAGGAAGTTAATTCCAAGTGTGCATCAGGACATTTTAAACCCATATTAAAAAGAGGGTATGAAGTTATGCAAGAGGATGGGTTGTCACAAATTATAAGCAATAATGTGGGAACATCAAACATTGGAAATAATATTTTTTTAATCACTTATTCTCTTGATGCAGTATTAATTAGAAATATAGTGATTAAAAATTGGACCATTATCACTGGGGATAGTAACATAAACAAAGTCTTAGGACTAAACCCCTGGTTAACATATAGAAGGGGTCCAAATATTAAATGCCTATTAGAAAAGAAAAATAAATATAATACTGGAATGGGAAGATGTGGTTGCTGTGCACAATGTAAATCAATAAAAATAGGAAATAAAGTGCACATTAAGAACAGAAATTATTATATCAGGGATAGGTTTAACTGTAACTCCAAGGGCATTGTATACGTAGCTTTATGCGAACTATGTAATGCATATTACATAGGAAAAACAGAAAGAAAACTAAAACAACGTATATATGAACATCAGTATAATATAAGTAAGAGAAGTACCACTAACGCACTGGCCAAACACATAATGGAAAACCCAACACATAGATTTAAATTTGCGGTACTAGAACAAGTAGTACAAGATTGGAGAGGCGGCCCATGGGAATTAAAATTAGAGGAAAAGGAACTTATGTGGCAAATTTGGACTCTAGCATATATTCCACCAGGGCTGAATGAACATATATCTTTGAAATGTATTTTAAAGTTGAAAGCACTTGCTAGATAGCATTTATGTATTTAATTAACAACAAGTAATAAGTTATCCAGTTTTAGTAATATATGGATGTTTTTTAAAAAAAATTGTTTTAACAAAAGTAGAAGTTTTTGTCACTTTAAATGGGTTTTAATTGAACTAATTAGTTAATTGGTTTATTATATAAAGCTTGTTTTATTTACTTTTTGTTGTCTGAAGAAGTCAGAGCATTGTCTCTGATGAAAGCGCTTACATTAAACAGTAAAAAGTTACAAGTTTGTTTGAATTCGGTTCTTTATTTGCAAAGCCATTTTTTTGTGTTTTTAATATTGATGTATCCAATACATTTATACACCCAGACAATGGTAATCATTATGTTTTTAAAGTTAAAGCTAATTGTGACACTAAAAACTTAGTTTATTTAGCACAGTGTTGGACTTGTTCAAAATTTTATATAGGAAAAACTAATAGGCAACTTAAGGAACAAATTAGAGACCATTATTATTGTGCCAATAAGCGCTATAGTTATAGTGCCTTAGCTAAACATATACTAGAGAAAGACACGAACCATTGGTTTAAGTTTATGGTAATATAAGTAATTTATGAAAGTTTTAAGTTGGGTGATATAACTAATGTGACAGAAGGAAAAGAATTAAGATGGATTCTTAAACTATCAGCACATAGAGGTGTAGGTTTGAATAAATCAGTACCTCTTAAGCCAGTTGTGAAAGAAAGAAAGCTTCTTAAATAAGTATAGTGCTATGTGTGTTTTTATGGCAATAACCTTTTATGGTTTCTGTCTTAAAAGAAAGCTGTGCCTTTAAATTTTTATGGCTATTGTACTTGAATGTTTTTTTTATTGGTAGACATTTAATTGATTGCATTTTAAATATTTGAGATGCTGCTGATTATTTGTAAGGTCTGAAGAAGAGATTTTATTGCGAAAGCGCTCACCTGTGTTTGAATCAAAGTCTAATTGGACTTTACACCGCTCTTTGCCATCTGCTTTTTATTGGTTTGCTGTGGTGCTATGTTCTACATTTTTGTTCATGAATTAAAGTATGAAATGCACCACAAGCACATCATTGTTATTTCACTGAATCTAAATTCAAGTATATTAATATATAAAACCCTAGGCAAACAGCACAACTGCACATACTGAGTGACATACTGCCATATGCTAAGTAGTGGCACAAGGGAAAATATTGGAATGTGTACTATCTACAGTATGTCTGACTGATCAGTGTATTACAGCCACTATACTGACAAAGTGGTAGAATAAATCATTTTGTTGGTATATGATCCACTGGATTTGTGTACCTAGCAGTTAACGTACTTCCAGCACATGTGCAAAGGTATAAATTCAACTGGTTATACTACAGCTTACCTACCTGCATAGGCACATATGCAAAGGCATAAATTCAACTGGTTATACTACAGCTTACCCACCTACATAAAGTGCCATGCTCTGTAAATCACATTCAAGTCATTAACAATACAAACAGAAAAAGTTCCAGCAGCACACTTTATAGATATGGAGGCAGTATTATGAGAAATGAAGCAGTACTACAGAAAGGATATCATTGCACTACATAAACTGAATGGCATACTCATGTCTGTACCTGGAAAGGCAGTGCACTGTCCTCTGGAATAGGACACTACTTTCTACAACAACATTCTGAGCTGTGGAAAAGGTGACATATCATTAACTTAATGCCCGAAGGTGATATGCAAGAAACAAAGGCTCTGTAAGAACTGCATGGCATATTTTCAATACATCTCAGGCATCCTCACTCTGACATTTTCTTCCCATCAGCTATTAAGGTCTGGATGGCACCTGTGCACTACTCATCAGAGTGAGGTATGCCTTTGGTTGCATTAACAGCCCTGGTGTGATAGTGGCAGGTTTCCACCTTATACGGAGGTCCCCCATACAGGTCACTGTACAGCAAGTACAGGAAGGCTGTAGACTCTTTAGAGCAGCACTACAACCCACTGCCAGAAACAGTACTACTGGAAGCCATGGCTGTACTCTATGTCTCATACCAGGGAATCATGGCTGGCACTGCACAGTCACACCGATTTCATGTTTCATCAGCTGATGTGCACATAAGGCAACTGAGTAGTGCGGCCTTTGGCATGGTGTGAGACAGGCTATGCCAATATTTTGGATGTGCAGAAAAGTGTGAGAAATGGTAGATCATGTATTGTATGCAATGCATGCACTGCACACATGCAGTTGAACATTTTGAATGATGTGCCTCCATTCGCTGCAGTTGTGTGCACTTAAGGTAACATCCCTGCTTTTGTCATTGACCTCTCGACGCATGTTCTTTGCATACATGTGCTCATGCAGGTGCACAGCACCAGGAAAAACTCATAAACTTAGCAAATCATAAAGATTCATGAAATAGCCCCTCCTTTGCATAACTGCCATGCTCAGAAACCTAAAACTATGTGACATAACCCCCTGTGACCACATGCAGCCTCACTGTCCCAAGGAAGAATACAAGGAGAACCATTAATGCAACTCACTACAGCTGCAAGAAAGGTGCTTGTGAAGGGGGAACATAGCATTACTGCCTGTGTGAGGCAGGTACTACTTTCTACTAAGTATTGCTTTTACTGCACTGCCTCACAAATGTGTTCCTTGCACAACTATTCTGAGAATTTGTGTTTTGAAAGTGTTGCTATTTTTTCTAATAAACTGCTGCAGGAGTAAGGAAAGCAAGGCAGGGTAGGAAACAAAACGGACACGATAACTACAGGCACTCCTTTTAGGGAGTATGTTAGTCTCTATTTAAAGGTGCCATGTTAGTAGTTGTGAGGTTGTAAAATTGTATTGTGCAGAACAAGGTATTATATAGGGCTAAGAAATGGGGTCTGCTGCTGCTGTTATGACTGCTGTTTAACTTACCTCCATCTGCAAAGCATACAAGTGGGACATGCTTAACTGATTTCAGACTAAGAAAGACTAGGCTGTGCTGTTCTATCTGGTCAGGTACAAACATATTGACAGTTTTAAGCACTAATCTCTGAAGGAAGCATATTCCTCCATGAAGGAAAAGTGAAACTGGAGTTTGCTTTATGATGGATATTTGTTCTGGTTACCTTCTCACTGTTATTTCTTTCTCAGTAACTGCACTTATGTACATATCTGACATTTTTTTTTATTTTCTTCCTCTGTAATTGATAACTATGGTATTACTCAAAAAATGTGTACTTCTAACAAATTTTCATTCTGTTCTGGCAAAAAAGATATTCCAGTCAACACATTAACAATATTTAGTTCCTTGTCTGATCTATATTTTACTTTCATGTCACATTTCTCCATATTAACTAATATCCTCTGTAATCTCAGTGTTATCTTGTAGAAAGACTTTTCTAAATCTATTTTACCAGGATTTATGATTTGATTAAATGTGTGCATCTTTGTCAGCGATATATTCTTGGAATTTTGTACATCCATGCACTGTTGCTAATAATTATTTCTCTTTTGTGCATTTGTAAATATTCTTGGCCAATATGCAGCTGGTCTGTTTCCTGTAGAATCATTGTTTGTTTACTGTTTTGACACATTTGAGTTTCTACACAGTAACATAACTGACATACTTATGTCATAATATTTCAACTTGGGTACTTCTGTTATTAGCTTCTTAAACACTGCAAACTCATTTCCTGGTTGTAGCTCCATTCATAAGCCAGTTGTTGATCTTGGCAACTTTTTAAGAAGTATAATTATTTCAGATGTGTTAGACATACCCCAGGATTTAATAAAATCTGTGTAGGCTTTGTGTAGAGCCTGCATGGAATGTATCCATGCATATGGCCATGGTTCCCCCTCAGCAGCTCGCCATGCATATTAATGATGGCGAGCTGCCGAAGGAGATCGTAGGAACAGGGTTAGTGAATCAGTATAGGGAGAAGTATAGAGGCTACCTGTGGTTGTGGATTGCTTGTACTGCTCCCCACTAAGGTTGAAATGCTGTGAATTGGGTAAAATATGTAATATTTAAATTTAAATATTTTTTTTTCCATTTTCTGCAAGTTTGCACAGTGCGGCGTGGAGCACAGCAATGCCAAGCTGTGCTCACATATAGACAGCTGACACCTTCCAGAATCTGAAAATAGAAACTGGATGTCATTAATAATCATAATTACATATTTATGCAATTTCAATTTTTTTCTGTTTTTTTTTTTAATTGCTGTTTGCATGGCGTAGAGTGCCACTGAGTCGAGTGGTGCTGATAGATACATAGCCGACAGCTGCTAGACATCTAAAAATAGAAACCAGCTGTACTTAACTATGTATGTCTGGGTCTTTTTAAGTATGTTTGCACAGTGCATCTTGGTGCTTAGCGATGATAACAGGTAGCCCAGTAGTATATTTGAAGATATATTAGTTTACATAATATCCAAGTAGTTAAATGGCCTAATGCTTAGTAGGTCCTGGGTTTGAGTCCATAGCAGTGATAAGATGTCTGTAATTTAATTTATTACATATGTTTAATTTTAAAAATAAATTTGTGAAATATGGTACTGCTGTGCTGGGCTGAGCACTGCTTAAACATGCTAATGGCTACTTTTGTTTGCGCGGTGCTAAGCTGAGCTAAACCCTCGGTTGTGCAAGTACTCTCACTGCTTAGCTGCACTTAGCTGGCTTGTGCACTGCTAAGCAACACAACATTTTTTTGAATGTTGCTCAGTGATGTGTAAGGGCAGGAAAACAGCCTATATTAAGCACAATAGGCAGGAATTCTGCAACAGTCTTTGGACTCTTATCTATTGTGGATATGGCAGGTGGTGCTGGTGAAGGTGGGTGCTTTCTGGCACAGAGATGGGGTATTTAGGAGTCCTGGGTCTTTGTTGGGATCCTGGTGAAAAATCATGAACCCAGGCTGCTGCAGGACAGTTTCCAGGGCTTGGAGTATAAAGTGGAGGCCTGGGTCTGGTTGGCCAGAGAACTCACCAGTGTTACTGGTATACCCTGCACAGGTGAACAGTACTGTCACAATTATGATGACCTGAATAGGAGAAAGAGGGGAACCTTGGACACATGGGTCCAAGAAGCTAGAGCAGGGAATGCTCCACAGATATGTAAGTAATTTTTCCTCTGTTTTACCAATATGCAATCTGAATGTCTGCAAAACTGGTATGCATAATGGTGTGCTTCTCTCCCGAGAGCTGCAGCTGAGAGGGCTCACAATGTAGAGTCCCATACCAGGCACCTGGCCAGGTTGCTCCATGAATGAGGTATGTATGGATTTATTATGCTAACTGTAGTGCAATAAGCAAGAAAGAGTAAAGCATTTACTGCAATAAAGTATACAACATAAAAACTGTAGTGCAATAAATGAGCAAGTAGAATTGCAGTGCAATAACTGGGCAAGTAGAGCTATAGTGCAATAAATGAACAATAACAACTGTATTGCAATAAACATTAAACAGTACCAATAACAGTAAGCAAAATGACATACAGCAGGATTCTGCTATCATAGCCATTGTAGTAGAGCTGTATGCATTTGTCTATGGTAAGGTTGCTGCAGTCAAGTGTAACACTGTAATGGTTCTAGAATGCAAAATGAATTCAGTCACATAATGCTCTCTGTTTCTCCCACTCCAGGACCAAATGGTATATGGTTGAGGTAGCCCATGTTATGAGCTGATATGATTGCGCTAACATTTCAAAGACAGTTATCAGCAATACCAAAAAGTTAGTTTTTGCAGAGGTCCTCTGCAGTCAAAGCTATTGGGTTCTATTCCCATGCCTGCCAACTAAGGCTTGACGGATGTCTAGATTATGTACTGTCCACAAACATGCCTCTCAAGTGTCAGGATTTCACGTAATGTAATTAATATTGCCTAACATGTCTGTCACAGGATTACCAGAAAAATGATTACCTGGAATACAATGTATCACCAAATCTGCTTACAGAACACCTTGGTAGTTATAGAAGTCCACATTATGTGAAAGAGGTTGGTGTAGTAGTGTACCTGCACTTGTTATTACTTGGCCCATACTGACCCATGCTAACAGCTTGAAATGTATGTACGTGCTACATCAGCTACAGCAGAATTGTAGTCACTGTACTCAAAACTGACACTAAACACCTGTAGAGTATTTACTACTAGTATTTTCAGTTATATAGTCTGCATAGTCAGTAATGGATTGGTTCTCTCTATCTCTCTCCCCAACCCTTTATCTTCATTTATTTATTATTGTTATTTATTATTATGATTTAATATTAACATGTGTTGTTTAACCATATTTTTTGCAAAATGTGATGGAATATTGTTTTGTGTTATTATGATTCTCTGTTAACATACTTTGTTAAACTAAATATTTTGTTGCCCATATGGCTTACTTCTTACTGGCATGCTGTTACCATACTGACTGTTATGTTACTTACTGTTGTGTTTCTCAAACTATACATTAATATGCATTTGTATGAATTAAAATTATGTTCCATTCTGTTAATACTAACAATGGTTTCGTTATTACTAACCTTAACCTACTGCTATACATTTATCACCACAGCACATCAAGGTAGGCCAGTTCTGGCTGATCCCCCTACTTTGTCTCAACCAGCAGTTGCACTGGGTCCCAGCACATCTAAAACCCAGACTGGTGGTGCCGCCTCTGCTGCCCCTGCACTACCTGTGGTGTCAGGTAGTACTGACCCACAGGACGGGGCCCAGTACCCCTCTGGGAGTGGTGGAGGAGGGGTGTTGTCACCCGGGATGAGCTGCTGGTCTTGCTGCACAGGATAGTCTACCATGGGTTTGACAGCTGCCTGCACTGGATTGAGGGCATGCTGGCTGACCTGGTGGGGCAGCCTTACCCCAGTGCCCATCTTCCAGCACTGCCACCCTCGGGTAGTGAAGGAGCAGTGCCGACAGTCCCATGGGTGGGAATGTGAGTCATGTTGCTGCCTTCTGGAGGCACATTGGACTTGGATTCCACAACACTCTCCCTATCCAAGGTGTTCACTCCCCCATGTGTCACACACCACCCCTGTCTGCTGTCTGCACAATGGCAGAAACATACTGGATGCAGCCAGGAATGTTCTTCCAGTGTGAAATGAAGAGCCACAACATGTGTAAGTGCATCGTAATACAGTATCACAACAGTGCCACCACAGAAAGCACATATCACTCCTCCTCCTCCCCATAAGAAGGTTTCAGAGCAGAGGAAAAAATATCCAATGTGAGTGGAAGTGAGGATGAACTCTACTTCATACTCACCAAACAGATCAGTAAAATATAACTAGAAAGGAAAAAGAATACATTTATCAAGCCATAATATAAGTGAAGAATAGGAAATAACCTACTCATCTTAGCCAAAAAGTGATGTGAAGGAACTGAACTAATAGGTTCATAGGTGTGCTCTAAGCTAATGGCCCTGGAGCCTTTACAAGCCTAGCCCAAAAAAATTGCCCAGGCATCGTGCCACCCAGTGTTAGTTCACAGTGCCTCTATCCAATAGGGCAACTGGAATGATCCTTGGAGTGAACTTTTTGTTATCCATCCACTCGTCAAGATTTCTCTTGAAGAGGGCCAGCAATGTGCTCTGCTTTACATGAATGGGAAGCTTATTCCAGAGTATAGGCAGTCTTTGAGAGATGAACCTGTCCCTCCAGCATGTTCAGTTAATTGTGGTAATGAGGTTGTGATCTCTGGAGCATGTGGTGCAGCGGGATTGGGATTTCTTTAGGTGTAGCATTTCAAGTAGGGCTGGGTCAGACATGGCTTTGTAAGTCAAGCAAAGATCACATCTAAGTAAATGATAAGAGACTGAGAACACCTGAAGTTTCTTGAGTCTGTCCATGTAGGACATGTGTTTAAGGCCTAGGATCCTTTTTGTGAGGTACTTTTGTGGCCTCTCCAGCTTTTCTAGGTGTCTGGTCAGGTACATGCTAAATAGGGCATTATATTTGATGATTGGTCTAATGAGGGATGAGTAGAGAGGGATGATGACCTCTTTCTTACTGGATGTGAAACCTTTGGTTATAAGATGTGTCATGTAGAAATATTTTTGACCACAGTGGCAATGTGGTGGTCGAAGGTGAGGTGGCTGTTAACCTGGGTGCCCAGATTTCTTATGGCCCCTTCAGTGTTCAGTAGGCTCCCATCAACATGGTAATTCATGGGAACTGAGTTTTTTTTCCAAAGGGGATGATAATCTAAAACAATAAGTGAGAAGGTGCTTCTGATACAAGAGGTTTGGGAGGTCACTCAGTGGAAGTTCTAGATTTGCTGGAGTTTTCATTTTGATTTTCCTGACTGATTTCTCAGTGACCTTCTCATTTATTGTTTTAGATTGTTGTTTGGGAAATTTTTGCAGTGACTCTAATGATAATGGACATCAGCTGGGTATAACAGCCCTGTGTTTCTAATGCTTAGTCAAACACTCTGCTTGTGCTGTGCTGATGAGGTCATAACAAGGCCGAAATATGCATATCCACAGCTAGTGGGGTTTGGCTTTGTTGGCCTGAAATTGTCCATTAAAATGATGAAACAAGTCATGGGCATTCAGAATTTCCAGTTAGCTGAAACACCTGATGTTTATAAGGATCATTTGCATATATCCCATGTGCCTCTGATACATGACGTTTGGGAGTTCACTCAGTGGAAGTCCTAGCTTTGCTGGAGTTTTTCATTTTGTTTTTCCTGAAAGGGGATGATAATACATTTTTTGGCATTAAGCTTCAGGCCATAGTTCTGACACCAATCATTGGTTTCAGAGAGGCCCTTTTGTAGGATGTCTGCATCACTTGGGGAGTTGATAATGACTCCTAGCTTGCAGTCATCAGCAGACTTGGTCAGCCAAAGTCCTTCTGTGCTGGCCTGGACTTTTGAGAAGTAGATGCCAAACAGGAGAGGGCCCAGGACCAAGCTCTTTGGGACTCCACTCATGAATGGTCATCAGTCTGACTTGGAATCCACAACTTTCACTCTATGGGTCCTATCTGTGAGCCACTTTGCAATCCACCTAGTGATGTAAGGATTGATGCCTAGTTTGGTGAATTTATCAGTGATACCTGAGTGGGGAATGGTATCAAAGGACTTGGGCAGGTCGAGGTAGGCTGTATGCACTGCCTTACCCTCATCCACAGCCTTGCTGACTGCCTTGAATAAATCAACCAGGTTCAGCAGGCAGGATCTCCCCTTGACAAAGCCATACTGTGTGGGGTCAAGAGTTTGGAGATTACCTATATCTTTGTTAAGCAGGTCCATGATGATGCACTCCATAGCTTTGCATAGCAGACTCATCAGGGGAGATTGTTCCCAGGGTCTGTAGTTGCTCCTCCTTTATGGAGCGGGATTACTGTAGCAATGTGCCATTCGTTAGGGACATAGCCTGAGGTAAGGTTGTGATTAAACAGGGCACACAGATGTGGTGCCAGTTCATTTTGTATCTCAGGTAGGATGCAGCTAGGGATATTATCAGGTCCCATGGACACTGTATTCTTGGCTTTGGACAATGCAGCTTTTACCTGTGCCGCAGAAATGGTGGGTATCAGGCTTTCTTCTGATATTGTGATAGGGCCCTTGGGGGGGTAAAGTTGGTACTGAATCTGTCAGATATAGCTATAGAAGGCTTTGTGGTTGTTTTTGGTGTCACCCACAAGTCTGCCAGGCATCCATCACACCATAAATCTTGGAGGTGGGTGCCACAGTTTCCACAATAGAGGAGCCTGCAGGTAGGCTTACTGTGTTCAGCATTGTAATATTGTAGCAGTCAGTGTGTCAGGCTGTACACGCTTTTACATGGGTGTCAGATCTTAGGTCTTTAGGGGGGGTTAACCTCATTTGTTCTCTCATATTCAGAATGTGACCAATACAACAAGTAACGTGGTAAGTACTGTAAATGTGAGATATATGTATGTATTACCTTGTACTGTAACATGTGTTGGTACTGACATTACCTCACCCTCAACTTTTCACAGGTCCATCAGGTAGTGGCCAAGGCCATGGTCCTGCTCCTGGTAAGCATTACACTGTTTTGTTAAGGAACATTTATATTCTGTTAAAGTTATGGGCCAGGATAATGCCCTATTTCAACATAATGTTGTGTGTAAACAGGGTAGAATGTTTTTATTTTCCATTCTGGAACAGGTACATAAGGATCTTAAGGGGGGTAATCACAGGAGTGTAGTTGAACAAATAGCAACACTTTGTAGTAACAATTAAGAAAATATAAGCCTCCTGGTTTAAATGAGGCATTTATTCTAAAATGCCTTTTAAAACACAAAAGGTTGAAAGAACATTAAATTAAGCGGCAAAACGTGTATTTCAATATATTTGTTAAGATAGGTGTACTGGGTTTTTGTGTGAGGATTTATCAAGTATACTGTCATATTATTTAATTAAAAGGTAAATTATACTGGTCATGTTTTACTTGATTTACTTGAAGTGATTGTTATAAAGGTCTTGAGGTGAATGTGCATTTTACTCCGAGGAAGTCTATTTTGGACGAAAGCAGAGAAGAAAAAAGTTTGACTATGAATCCAGTTGTGGGTCTTTGTTATTATGAGTATTGGTTGATTTTTTTGTACACAGTAGTGCAGGTATTCATGTACCACTTTTTTCTTTCTTATCCCAGGTGACTGTGGGGGGGGGGGGTTGGTCGCTGTCCCCTACACAACCTAATGTCAGTGTCTCTTTGGATTCTGATGATGTTGGTGGCCACAGTGAGGCACAGATGGGGGTGTTGGGGGCTGAATCTGTCCCAGAGGTAGGCATACCTTTTCTGCCTCCATTGTCACTGCACACAGTCAGTATGCCCACACATACCTTGTCCCCAGAGGCCACAGATATTAGACAGACAGAGGGTGGGGGCCTTGAACAGGAAAGTATGCAAATATGTCTCCAGTGAGTTTAGACACTGGCCATAGACAGAAAGCTGGTGAGCTCCCACACAGGTGAATTGATGGGGTCCTTGTAGGAGGCCTGCTGTCCATCCACCACCTGTTGTAGGTGTCACATCACGGGTCACTTGGCACATGTTTTGGGCTGTCATGGAGGCACAGGCTCATTCTGAAACAGCACACCAGACATATGCTTAGGATTACAGATGCAGCAAAGTCTGACATCCTTAACTGCCTCCGCCACATTGGGGATACACTGGATTGGTTGATTGATGCAGTGGACAGAAGGTGGGCTGAGACAGTGTCTGTCTTGGACTGCACTTTGTGCTGAAATGGAAACGTGTGGTTGGAGTTGTGCATCGGACTTGTGGACATAGGTCAGCATCCCCATATGATGATACTCCACATGGCCATGCTCAAACACGCTTCCATAGTGGCAGTACATCCAGTGCTACAGAGAGCCGGGTGCTGTCCACACCATGACATGGCAGGCCATGGGCCTGTGGTCCTGGGTGTTCCCATAGGGGACATGGTCCCAGCAGACAGTAGCCACCATCAGGTACTAGCACCACTTCTGATCTTGGGTATGGAAGTCCCAGTGCAACTCCTGGCAGAGCTAGTTCTCATGTTTGGGGCAGGAGATGGTGAACTTTCAACTCTTCCATGCATGGTTGAAACTGTCCAACATACACACATATAGAGCTAGCACTGAGCTTGACTGTGTACACTGACACACTCACATACGACTGTCAAATGCAGGTCACCTACAGACACACACGGCACCTTTCCATGGTCCATCTTACCTGCTTCACTTCCTGACTCACACACATGCTGTTAACTATTTGGGTCAGCTTAGGCCTCCTGCACCCCCACACAACACCCTGTGCAAGTGATGATACCTGTGCCACATCTCTGTCATCCTTGCCATCAATGCAGAGAAATGAAGCTATGTGTCTAATGCATAGGGTGACTATATTAGTTAATATGTGGTTGTGTAATGCAGTGTTGTGTTGACATGCTATTTGCAGTGGTTAATGACAGATACGTTATACTGACATTTGTCACAAGTATGCCACATACTTTGGTGTACCTTATGTTGTATGATGTTGTAATGGCTGTGCATGATGACAGGTGTGTCACTAACTGGTTTCTTTTTCCTTTTTTTGGAGTCTGTTGGGATAATCTATGGATACACAGTGGCAATGAAGAAGCACAAGATGGCATGTCAGCACCACAGAAATATGTCTTCAGCAAGGTACAGCATTATAAGTGCATGGTTCCATAGGTTCATATGTGTATAACAGGCACAATGGCAGCATTCAGGGTACTCAAGCATCCCTAATCTGTGAACAGGTCTTCCACCCTTCATACATGTCACTAGGGTTTTTGGGAACTCACACATCTACAAGTTGTGGCAATGGTGATGACTCATCTACAAATAACCAGTTCAGTACAGACAGTTTTCCAACACCAGTTATGATTGTCATGCTCTGCATCCCAGTGTGTAACTTGCACATGATGTGTGTCACAGCAGATGTGTGCTTCACATGCATGGGGGGCCTGCTTCATGTAGGGTGTACTGTCTGTGTACATACCTGTCTCTCCAGCATGTACTATGTATACCACAGTGATGTTGTAGGTGTGTAGAACAGGTGAGACATGTGTTAGTCTTGTCATGGATATGTGGGAGGTAAACAGTGGGATCCAACACCTCCCTGTATGGAGCCAGACACATCCCCTCCAAAGCATGCAGGGGACAGACTGCACATGTATAGTCATGACATGGACTCCACAGGACATTTTATCTACACTATGTATTGGTGTACCATGGAACCTGTGTGGCTGCTACTGTTGTACGATATACCTGTATAGTAACATAGCAAGGGTGTATGATAGCCATGATGATTGTCGCATTCAGTATAATAGTGAGGGTCTAGGATTTACATCTCACACCTGTCAGTGTAGGGTGTATAACAGTGAATGCATCCCCACATTTTACTGATCAGTGAGAGTCAAAGGCTGCATTACTTTCTGTGTCCATAATGCCATGTGTAATGGCTCAACTGTGTGTTGCGTGCAGACACTACAATATTTTGCAGGGGTGAATGATGTCCCACAGGATAGTATTGTGCAGTTGTTGGCAGTTAGTCTTTGTCAGTGGCTCAACATACAACTGACTGTGTCTTAAGTCATGCTGGATACTTGTTGGTTCTGTGTGGGAGTCAGCATATTGGGAGCTGTCTCAGTCACCTGCTAGTGTATTCAGTCAGAGGCCGCTGGCACTGGCTGTGACTGCAGAGAGGGAATAGGTAGACAGGGTATGCCAATAATGGAGGATGGTGAACCCCACTGGTGACTGGCATTATTGCAGCACAGGTCTCCCACTGCTATTTTCCCAGAGTATGACTGTCAGACACTTGCCTATCCACCAGCTGACATAACACTCTGCACATGTCTTACACAGTTTTCAGCAAGGCCTGCTAGCCTAATATTGTCATACAACATGTCAGGACATGGTTGATAGAGTGAGACATATGTCCAACATCCATTGCATAAAAATAAAAAAAGTACCTGAAGCACCTGTAACACACACACTGTTTATTTCTCATTTAATGAGAAATAAACAGTGTGTGTGCTACAAGTACTTCAGGTACTTTCTTTTTTATTTTTATTAGTTTGTTTATGTATTTGTTTTCTTGACATCCATTGCATAGTGTAACACTCAATTGGCTCTGCCGGTTACAGTTGGTAGGCATGATCTCGCCTTGAGCAAACGTAACAGTGTTTGGTCCAGTGTCACTAGGTGTATGAGTGTACAACAGTTTCAGTGCTCATATCCATGCTAACTGCTATCATGGCATTTCAGGTGGCATGACTCAGAGACCTGGGGCACCGATTGGCACTACCTGCTAGTTGCCCTCCATGTAAGTAAGTGTTGCAGTTACTTCCAGCATGTTGCAGGAAGAGAGTCATGCAAGGTGTCTGTACAAAGCACAGACAAACACATTAGGGAAGTGTAATATGCATGCACTGTGTTGCTTAGTTATGCTGTGGTTCAATTGCCCAAAGGATGGTTCAGGTCCTTACCCACAATGCCCTGCAGCACTGCCATGAGATCCCCACACAGGGAACCAATATAGTGCATCATGTGTTTACCAATATGGGTGACCAGTACAGCCCCCCCATGTGAAGACCTTCCTGGTGGGATCCGGCCACAGATCATTCTCCTTAGAACTACTGGCACATACCCCCCCCTTGCAGACAATACAGACATATATCTCAAGACAGCCATTTATCACCTTCTGTGGGATGGTTGACATAGTGTGACTGCACCCCCCCTTCTGCTGGGATAGGCAAGTATGCAGAGCTCTACACCCATGCATTATGTCAGCAGCATTACAATGGCATGAACTCAGCTGTACGTGACAGGAGGGACACAGGTTCATCATGGCTCAGCAAACCTGACTGGTGAACAACTGCCATTAGCAGGCTGTACAGTAACAGGTGGACAGTGCTGTGTTGGGATTAGGTTGCCCCCCCTTACATGGAGGCACTACCTTCTCAGCTAAAAGAAGCAGATACTGTTGTTGTGATGTTGAGTAGACATGGTAAGTGATAAAATTAGCCACCCATGCAAAGCAGAACCACAACGCACAGTGTACTTGCATGTGTGACCTCAAAGACAGGCCCAGATTGTTGGTGACTTTATACATCATGATGCCACATATAATGTGTCTGGACTCATACGTGACCTTTACACCCACACTGTCTGCATCAACTACACTCCCTTGTCCCCACCACATGTGATATATGACATTCCTACAACCTGTCCCATAACTTCTATATTTACAGAGCAGTTTGTAATTGGCCTCTCAGTGGAGGATACAGAGCATATATTGCAGATGCTAATATTCCAGGCTGCATCTATGATCTATGATCTGACTAGGATCACTAACACCATTGGGACACCCTTGCAATCATACTGACACTACTGGCTGCACACCAGTTGAGTGGACAATGGCAACTGTTATACCCTTGCACAGAGGTGGTACATTCACTGACTGACATAACTCTACACCTCTTTGTCTGAGTATCCATATCTGTATGGCTGTAGGGGTGATCATCATGGAACCGATCAGCACACACATATATGTGTTCTACACACAGATGACTGTACACAGTTTTGATGCATGATAGGGGGAGCATGACTGTTACATGTGGTGGACATTTCTGAGGCAGTGACCATGGACCTGGGTGAGGGTACATGAGGGCATACAATCCCCTAGACTCAGCCGAGCCATCTGACTATATCCCCCACTCATAGGTTCATAGGTTCATAGGTTTATACTAGGCTATCTGCCCTAAGGCATTTATAAGCCTAGCCCAGAGTTTTGTGGCTTACGCCACCCCTTATGTTAAAAAATACTGTGCCCATTAGTTTGTTGTGCCTCTGTCCAGCAGTGACACAGAGATGATTCCCGGGGTAAACCTACGATCTCCCATCCACCGGTCAAGATTTCTCTTGAACAGAGCCAGTGAGGTGCTCTGCCTCACATGGACCGGGATTTTATTCCACAACATAGGGAGTCTCTGGGTGACAAATCTATCCCTCCAGCATGTCCTATTTATATCCGTTTATATCCAAGTAACATTTGCAAAGCACCCACTTAGCCATCCACAATACTATTATTGTAGGGGTCACTAAGCGGCCCATTGCTGGCACAAATATACAACATTGGAGCATCTGCCTCGAATAGCTCATCTGTCAGCAGCGGTGCTCAGCAGGGTGCAGTCCTGAGTCCTCTACTGCTTGGAATCCATTCAATCACAATACATGCAACTACTGACTGACTATGGCTAACAATGTTGACTGATGCCTGCAAAGTGTGAGTACTCATAGAGTCTCTGCGGTATGTCACTATCCTGCAAGAGGGTATTGTGAACACATGCCTGTTGACATTGTAATGGCCATTAACTCCATGCAAATATATATGTAGTATCAGTTCCATCAGTTAGATCTATGTACCTGGTAAGTAGCACATCAGTCCCAGCATGTGATACACATAGGAATGAACAAACTGGGGATACAGACCTGGCCACACAGGTTTGCACCTAATGTGCCTCAGATAATCCTGTCTCTACAGTGTTATGGCAGGAATCATATGGCATAGCTGAGGCCACAGTCAACTGTATGTGACATGCTCATATCCTCTAAGTACTCTTCCCTGAGCATGCCAATATCGGAGTGCAGTGGCCATTTGGTGATGTACCTTTCCAAGCTGTGCTGGCAATTGCACACAAGAGTATGGTCCCTCACAAGGTCACTTCACTTCTCCAGTATGTGTTCAAGGGGGATAGTCTGTAATGAGTGCCATTGTCACCTGTGGCATGTAGACTATGCAGAGGTGATTCATGCCTTGCATATAGGGTAATGTGTGACACTGCATTATTGCATATGCTGCCTATCTGTAGGAGGCATAGTAGATGGATAACCCACTGTAAGGACATTAACCTTGTATGTGATATTGGTACTATATGCTTGTGGGAGTGATTTGTCTAGCAGACTTAAACACACACTTGAAACAGCACCCAGCATAATGGCACACAATGCACCTCAGTGCACCTCACCACATGCCATCTGCATGAATGGCTGGATGACAGTTATCTCAACACAGGACATCTGCCTGTGTCCCTCATGGAATGGGGCAATATGTACGGATACTGTAACTATGAGTATAAAGATGTCTATGATTATGAGGGCTGTATGGCCATTATACTGGTGACATTCAAACATCCTATGGTTCCATAACATGATGTAAAATGCTCTAACAGGCTCACACACAACCATGACTACATTGAGGCTAGCATAATTTCCAATCACTGTGTACAGGGCATGCCAAGCCACACACATAATGGTACACACTACAGATTACAGTACTTGATGCATGCTACACACCTCATGTCTGCTAGTAGTATCAGTTCAGGACATACTATGCTTGATGACATCAGCAGGCCTTGTTGTGGTCAGTCCATTGGGGCCACATCACATGCTACAAACAAAATACTGCAAAACCATACCTATTTCTATGTCACCAAAATGATTATAGTTATGTCATTGAGACACACACATGCACCACATAGCCTGAGATTAGAACCCCTATCTATCTAATCTTACACACTGTAGATCACAGTATTACTCACAAGCACAAAGTCCTGATATACTGTCAGCTGGTAGTCTTAAGGTGGATGACATCATCAGGCCTTGCAGAAGAGGGCAGTGTGAAAGCCAGCAGCAAGTTACAGGGCCACAAAGTGCATAACCATTGCAAATGGATAGCTCATGAGGGCATGGCAGTTGTTTTGCAGGGATATACACACACACTTGCACCACGTAGTCTGCAGTGAGATTAGAAACCCTACTTATCTAGTCTTACACACTGTAGATCACAGTATTAATTACCATGGCTTAAGTCCTGACAGGGTCAACCTTAGGTCAAGTGCTGCCCTAGACAAAAGGGCTTCACAGCACCCCACACACCCACTGGTGCCCCCATTGTGGTCTAGTTACACCATCCAGTTTACTGGAAAAACACCCCTGCTAGAGTGGCACCCTAGGCGGCCACTTAGTTGGCCTATGATTAAGGCCAGCTATGAGTTCTGATACTACACTGTCAGCTGGTAGTCTTAAGGTGGATGACATCATCAGACCTTGTAGAAGAGGGCAATGTGGAAGCCAATAGCAAGTTACAGGGCCAAAAAGCACATATCCATTGCTGGTGGGTAGCTCATGAGGGCATGGCAGCTGTTTTGCAAAGGTATACACACACAAACATGCACCAAGTAGCCTGGAGTGAGATTAGAACCTCTACCTATCTAGTTGCAGTCGCTATAGATCACAGTAATTATTGCACATGCCACAGATCAAGTCTGCTGTCTATGTGATTGCAGGCACAGTACTTGTCCATTACACAAACTAGGCTTGTGTTGAACAGCATCTGTGGTCTGCAGAGTGATATTGCTTTGCACTGTTATCTGCATCTAGTATCCTAGCAGTGGGCTAACTATTATCCTAACTATGTGTGTACATTTACCAATATGGCCATATGTGGCTGCTTGCAGTTAGAAGGGCAAACCTGTGGGCAAGTACAATGTGCCCTGTTCATGCGTCCATTGACAACATTATACATTACACCACCCGCTCACCTGCATCTCTCTATGTGGTGACATCCAGCAGGCACCGGGTGTCTGTAGGTAATTGGATTATGTACTGTTGTTCCCTTAGTTTGGATCCTTTGAGTGGCAGTATGTATGTGTGATAGTGCAGATTTACTCACCATTATTAGGGTATGTAGGACAATACAGACTACCACACACACATATGTCTGTAATTAACAGGGATGCATATATAAATGTAGCTGTGTGTGTCTATGATATGTGTATGTATGGGGAGAGTCTATATATCAATGTGATATATATATATATATATATATATATATATATATATATATATATATATATATATATATCTATTTGACACTACATAGCGATAGACATACTATGAATGTGAGAGAGCGATAGTTACAGACAGATATGTATACGTATTTGTCTGTATATGTAGACATATCTATGCATAAAAGGTCAGCCTGCTGACAGGGCAACAGAATTACACTCATTTTAACTTAGTGTTTGGGCATGCCCAGTGTGACTGTCAGTATTTATGCAGTGACTCCAGGCCACACTTACCTGTACTCGAGTTCAGGATTTTGTGTGTTACAGATTATACCTCTCAACTGTCAAGAACTTTTCAGAATGTCCACAGTTTTGGCTCATAGTTTTGGTCTGTTCCTCCTAAAATTTGAACTTAGGACTGATGTCACGAAATAGTGACATACATTTGAGTTTCTGACTTCAAATCCTTCAGAAAAATGTTTGAAAACAAAACATGTTATTTTAGCAACTACGTTTATGAGGGCAGTATTTCATATATGCCCCTATTTGTGAGCCCCCATTTTGATGTGCTTTGAACATATTGCTTGCACTAAAAGGTTGAGAGGTATGTTGCAGACATTGACATCTGTCCCTGTTTCTGTGGTACTGCATGTCACTCTAACTGTCCACAGCATTCCCCAGCTGTCCGCTGTACTTAATATGTGACTGAGGTTCACAATGTTACACCACACACAGACTAATAGTCTGTGAAAACACCAACATAATAATACCTCACATGCAGCAGATGTGATTACTTCCAGATTAGACGCATCAACACCATCCCCCATGCTATGTTCCCTAGTCCACTAAGCCACACAGGCTACCAGACAGAGTGTGATCAAATTCTATATTACAGCCCTGTGACTGGCTGTTCTGCTGATATACATTGCTGACTTACTGTTGAAGCAGTTATATGGGAGCACTGCTGTGTTGAGTTTGGGGGTAACAACAGCACATTATCTGCTGGGATAGACAATAGTCCAAATATCATGTGACCCTGCTGTTGAACATTGCCCTTGCCTGATGAAGTGCATATTCCAACCATGAGGCCTAGTGATTATTAGGGAACACATACTATTGGACTGGGTACCTGTAGTCCCATGTGGATGATACTTCTGTCCATATAGCCCATTATATTTCTTTGCATAAATGCAGCAGATCCATACATACAAAACCATATTACAGTAATCCTTATAAGTAGTGTGTAGGTTAGAGACTCACTTTACAAATGCAGCAGTTGACTGGACTGTAGTTCAGGGCTGACTCTGTGTGATGCAAGCAGTACACAGTCAATACCTGGATAGGTACAGGCTATGTGGGTTGTCTAGCATCAACAATTTTACTATATGTATGTGAGCCTGAGTAAGGTGCCAGTCCCTAGGGCTGTAGGTTGTCAGTGAATGTGCTATGCATTGTCTCTTAGCCAAAGCTAGGGCATACAGGACATGCCTACGTCTGCCTACAGGGACATCATCAGGGGATTCCTTCTCCGAGTCCTTCTGTGACTGTGGCTGTGGCAACATAGGCACTGGTAGGGGACTGTGCATCCCTTCCTTTATTAATCCTGCTGCAGCTGTTTCCACAGGATCATGTTGTGTAGCTTGGCACATACTGTGAACATATGGGCACATATGGCTGGAGAGTACTGCAGGGCTCCACCAGATATATCAAGAAACTGAAACTGTGACTTCAAAAGCCCAAACACATGCTCTATGATGTTCCTAGTTTGTGCATGTGCCTCACTATGGCGTTCTTCAGTGAGTGTGTGTGCATTTCTGATAGGCGTCATCATCCACCATTCCAGTGCGTAGCCTGCATCCCCCAGTAAATGGCCATGTGGGATGTCCTCCCTAGCAAACATCTGGTACAGCTGTGATGTGTGCCAGATATGGGAGTCATGATAACTGCCCAGGCTGCCAGCACACACATTCATAATAATGCCCTGGGCATTGCACATGACATGGCAGTTGATGGAGTGGTACACCTTGCAGTTGATGTAGATTCTACCCTCCTCACTGGGTGGTGACTTGATGTGTAGAGGAGTGCAATCTATGGCATCCAGTACTTCAGGGTAGTGTGCTACATGGTAGAAGTGTTGCATATTGCTGGTCCTGGCCTCAGGGGTGAGGTGAAAATAAATGTGCTCACTAGCATATGGAAGCATAGCATCCAGGATCTGGTGGAGTACCTTGGAAGCAGATGCCTGTGAGACTACAATCATGTCCCCAGTTGGTCTTTGGAAAGTACCTGTAGCTAGAATCCTAAGGGCTACACTTACCTTTGTTTCCACTGGGATGGGTTATCCTCTGTTGGCTCTGGGACTGGGCTGAGGGCGGCAGAGCTCAGTGAGTCCTTGTAGTATGTCCATGGACATCCTGTGGTGCTCTACAATTTCCAGCTCATGCAGTCTCTGGAAGGTTACTCTGGGCCTGAACACTCTTCTTCTTCTCCGGCTAGGCCTACTGTCAGCAGCAGGAGCATTTATTTCAGCATCTAGCACATATAGATGTAGCAGACCTGCAGCAGCCCCTAGCATTCTTTCAGTTAAAATTCCCAAGTCTGTTCTCCAGTGGTGCAGAGTATGTGGGAAAATCAGCTTGTAGGGTGCATGCATATTTTATAGTGCTCTGTTGTAGGTGCTGACTGTGTGATAGGCTACCTATGATCATTGCACCTTCCTAGTATATCATTGACATCCTTTAATGGCCCTAGTTAAGTTAAACAGAGGTCAAAACTAATTAATATGTCAATTGGTTTTACATACAATCAGCACTGTGGCACACTGTGCAAACGTACCCAGTAGGTAAACAAAGCTTAGCAGTCAGTGTACATACCCCCACAGACTTCCATGGTCAGCATAGCGGCATGCCACGCAAACATGTGGAAACACACTCCCCTTAGCTAAACAAAGCTTAGAAGTGAGTGCATACATCCCCCTGCAAGGATACTCTCAGCACTGCGGCATACCTCACAAGCAGGCTGAAATAAGCTTAGAAATCATTGTACACACCCTCCCCTGATGTCAACTACCTCCTCTCTAAACAACAATAAGGTTCTCTGCCTACACAAAGGGGATATGCAGACATGATCATCCCTTTGTGCTATTTTTTAACTCCACCTCATTTGCATAGGGCTCCATGCTGACAGCCTAGAAAGTACATGCTTCAAAGCCCTAGCACGTTAGCAACAGCACCAGTGCATCATTGCAGATACTCTATGCAGGGTTCTGTAAAACATTTTTGTCACATCATATTAATTTTTTTTTCTACTTTTTTTATTTTTTTATAAAGCATGTTTGTGTACTCTGGCATGCCATGCAAACATGCACAGATTATTAAAAAAAAAATAATTTAACTTATTTCCTTTAATTTGTCAGACACACAGAGGATAGTTTCACTTATATCTGGAAGTGATATGCCATTTCTGTCCATCTATCTACATTTTTACATCTCCTTTCTTCTGTCTATAGTCCTGTACAAATAATTTTTCTGTGTACACTATAGACACTGACACAGGGTCCGTAGAGCTGCCTATCTGCTTGCTGGATTGCTCTACCTGCCACATTTTCATGAGTTTCACCTGCTTATGAGGTGATTTGCATGCCACAGAAGTTTCCGTGTTGGCGAGCTCATGCACACCGCTCAGCAGCACTTAATGAATCTAAAAATGTTCACAGCCATGTTAGCAGTGCAATGCAATGCCTACATGGAAAAGACTTTATTAAATTGCCCTCTACAAACTTTACAAGATATTTAATCTTTTTCAAAAATCTCATTAAGCCCTGTTTGTCTCTGAATTTTGGAATTTACACTTTTACTATGACTTCTCCTGAGTCTGGTTCACTTCCTGTAGTGTTAGAATATGACCCATACATTTCAGAAATGTCAATCTTATTTCACACTTGCAACTATCTACAGTTACATTGTTTCCATCCTTTCATTGGTCATTTGTGTCTTTTGTTAAGTCCTTCTTGTATGTGATCACCACACTATTAGATCATGTTAACAATACATTCTAAGCCTTCAAATACTTATGCAAATGCTTTTAAAATATACCTGCAGTTAATGAGATACCAGACAGAAGAATCAAGAATCTGTATTTGCTTAATGAAGTACTAACTGTATACAAATTCTACCATTATTCATTAAACTTTATGTGGCAGAAGGCCTTGTTTAAGTCTAACACAGAAAATATTATCATTTTCTTAAATGTAATTTTCAATCAATACTTTCTTTTAGTCAGGGCTGGTAACTCGGCATGCAAAAATCAACTACCAATCATTAGTGGACCGGAGTTCTGCTGTGGCGACCCCTAACCGGGAAAAGCCGAAAGACACAACAACAGCTCTCTTTTAATCAGTTTATTTAGATCTCATAGACTGCTACAAATACAAACCCTTCTCCTACTTCACAACACTGACCCTACTATTCATTCATTCTAGTGACTCATTGCATGTCCTAATCATATCCAGGCTTTCTATTCACTTTAATTCCTGCTCAGTTCTTATAGGTTCATAGTTTCATAGGTAGGTACTAGGCTATTGGCCCTAGGGCCTATATAAGCCTAGCCAAATTGTACCCTGGCTTTTGCCACCCAAGAAAATTATTTTTCTGTGTCCCTGTCGAGCAGAGCCACAGAAGTGATCCCCGGGGTCAATTTCCTATCTCCCATCCAATCATCAAGATTTTTCTTGAAGAGTGCTAATGAGGAGCTTTGTTTGATATAGATAGTTTGTTCCAGAGTATGGGAAGTCTCTGGGACAGGAATCTATCCCTCCAGCATGTTCTATTTATTGTGGTGAGAAGGTTTAGGTCCCTAGAGCATGTAGCTCGGAGGGATTGGGATTTCTTTAAGTGGAGCATGTCGAACAGCTCTGGGTTTGACATACCTTTGTATGTTAGGCAGAGATCGCCTCTGAGTGGGCAATATGTGACAGAGTAAAGCTGGAGTTTTTTGAGACGGCCTGCGTAGGGCATCTGTTTGAGGCCAGTAATCCTCTTTGTGAGGTATTTCTGCGGCCTTTCCAGTTGTTGTAGATGTCTTGTGAGGTACATACCAAAAGGGGCGTTGTACTCTATAATGGATCTAATGAGTGATGAGTAGAGGGGAACAATGACCTCTTTTTTCCTGGATGAGAAACCTTTTGTGATGAGGTGTGCCACATAGAAGGATTTCCTGACTACTGTTGCGATGTGATTATCAAAGGAGAGACTATTGTCCACCTGTGTCCCATGGTCTCTTATCACACTTTTGGTGTTAAGTAGACTATCGCCTATGTGGTAGTTCACAGGTATAGAGTTTTTACCATAAGGGATGACAATGCACTTTTTGGCATTGAGCTTGAGGCCATGGCTTTGACACCAGGCATCTGTCTCAGTGAGGCCCTTTTGTAGGATGCCCACATCGTTAGGAGTTTTGATTATAGCTCCTAGTTTGCAGTCATCTGTGAACTTTGTTAGCCAAAGACCTTCTGCATTAGCCTGTACTTCAGAGAAGTAGATACCAAACAGGAGAGGACCCAGGTGGTACTCCACTTGTCACTGGTCTGAAGTTGGATTTAGAGTCTGCTACTTTCACAGTGTGGGTTCTGTCAGTGAGCCAGTTGGCAACTCATCTTGTGACATAGGGATTTATACCTAATTTAGTGAGTTTATCTATAATTCCAGAGTGGGGGATGGTGTTGAAAGCCTTGGCGAGATCTAGATAGGCTGTGTGAGCCACCTTACCCTCATCTACGGCTTTGGTGACCGCTTCAAAGAAGTCTATCAGGTTTAGGAGACATGACTTGCCTTTTACAAACCCAAACTGGGTAGGGTTCAGAGTTTGGAGATTACCAATGTCATTGTTTATAAGTTCCATGATGATACTTTTCATAGCCTTGCAGACCAGGCTTATCAGGCTGATGGGGCGGTAGTTCCCAGGGTCTGTGGTGGCTCCCCCTTTGTGGAGTGGGATAACCATTGCTGTGCTCCATTCAGTGGGCACAAAGCCTGAGGTGAGGCTATGATTGAACATGATACATAGGTGCGGTGCCAGTTCGTTCTGTAGTTTGTGTAGAACACAGCCTGGGATGTTGTCAGGTTCCATGGATGCTGTGGTCTTGGCTTTGGAGAGTGTGTTTTTCACCTGTGCAGCCGTGATTACAAGAACTTTGCATTCTTCCGGTATAGAGATTGGCCCTTTAGGGGGTGAGAGAGGGGTAAAGTTAGCATTGAACCTATCTGCCAAGATGTTGACAATATCAGTTGGTTCTGTATATTTAGTGCCATTGTGCTGTAACTCAGAGTAGATCTGAGTGTTGCCATTGAGATTCTTGACATAGCTATAGAATGCTTAGTGGTTGACTTTAGAATCAGTGGTAATTTTGTTTTCGTAACTAGCTTTGGAGGATTTTATGAGGGATCTCAGCTTCTTACTGAGGCTAACCACAGAGTTCCTCCAATCATGGGATTTTACTCTTTTTTGCAACTTTCTTCTGTTGTAGAGTTTGTTTATAGCAGGAGACCACCAGACTGGTTTCCTTTTTTTGGAGGATAGCATCTTGGTTCTGTTATGGATTGCATGATCCATGCACTCGTGTAAGTGCTTATAAAGTGCATTTGTATAGGATTCAGCAGTCGTACCTCTATTGTCCATCAGCATGGGTGTCGTGAAGTTTGCCACTTCTGTCTTAAGAAGTGTGAAGCTGGCTTTGGAGAAATTTTTTATGGTGGTTTCCCTAATGGGGGGTGGGATGTGGATGTCTATGGTGATTAGCTTATGGTCGGATTTGACCAACGAGGAACTGACCTCTGGTGTGGAACGCCGGTTGCCCATGTTGGTAATGACCAGGTCTAGGATATTGCTGCCGCTGGTGGGGGTGTGAATAAGTTGATCCAAGGCGATGGAATTTATGAATTCCAGAAAACATTGAGCACAAGAGTTGGTACATGAGTAGTTTTCCCAGTTAATGGTGGGGTAGTTGAAATCACCCATTATTAGGGTGTTAGGTTGTACCCTAATATTTTCTAGTGTATCAAGAAATGAGGAGTGGGAATCCTAGGGCATGGTGGGGGATCTGTAGCAAGCTACAATCTGGATTGCAGTCTTGCCCAGAGTTAGCTGCACTTGGATAATCTCGGATGCATTATGCTGAGCAACTAGCCTGGAGGTGTGGATATCCTTAATGAATATGGACACACCTCTGCCTTTAGTGTTTCAATCCAGGTTAGGTGGCTGAAAGGTGTGGTATGAATTATAGCCTGTTAATGCAGGGGTGCTCTCTGGAGTCTTGAACCAGGTCTCTGTCACTGCACAGATGTCAATGTTCTCCATTTTAAGGAGTGCCTTGAGTGAGTGCATTTTGAAGTTTAGACTTCTAACATTAAGTAGCATTACCCTCCGATTCTGCTTGCTTGTACCTGTCACAGTGGTGAATTTGACATTTGAACCTTGCCTAAAAAAGGCACTATAGGGGTAGCAAGAGTCTTAGCCAGTATCCGGAATCCCAAGGGTGACAGGCGCAGGCCATCTCTGGCAAAGCATTGTGGTCTGTCGATCATGTCATCTCAGGCAGACGGATACTGGATCCCCTTAGAATGACACCAGAAGTTTAGCCAATCGTTGAAGTCAGTCATTTTGTCCTTGTGCTGTGGTATCATTCTGGGTGATGGCAGGATGCTACTCAGGGCTAGGGTCATACCTGCCTGGGCTACAAGATCGGACAGCTCCTCCATGTCATGTTTCATGTAGTCCAGGGAGGTATGTCTCAGGTCATTCACACCAAAATGGACAATGACAGAGTCATATTTATACTTGTTGTGGAGTGACCTGAATGCGTGCATTATGTGGTGGATCCTGGCACCTGACAGGCAGCTGACAGTAACTTTCTCCTTGTTTAGCCTGGTGAGTGGAACATCAGTGTGACTAACTATAAAGTCACCTATGACTAAAGTGTTGGGTATGTTGTTATGCCTTATTGGCTGTGGTTTATTGGCACACTGAGTTTGCGGGCCATGTGTCATTTGGGTTGGGTTGGGGGGTGGAGGTTGCTTGAGTTTTTGCTTTGGAGGTCCCTGTTGCTTGGGTAGATTTTTATTGAGAGCCTCCATGAATGTAGGTGTGTGTTTTGTGTTTCTATGTGTATGTTTTGGTGGTGCAGGTTTTGAGGGACTATGTGATGAGTGTGGTGTGGTGCAAGTGTTTACCTTCTCCTCTTGACTGTCTAGTCCAGTCTTGGGTGAAGACAGCATTGCTTCCAGTTTGGCTATATAAGTGCATCTCTCACAGGTTGTAGTGTTGGGTGGTAGGAATAGAGGGTTGTCTGTGTACATGAGGCAATTGCTGCATTGCCCCAAGATGCCCAGATTCATCAGGTAGACAGGAGAAAACACTGGGAGCTGACCCTTAGACATGCCTGGATAGGTGCTTATTTATTAAGTACTAAAAACTGTTTTCCTCTAGACAAGTGAGGAAAGTTGAGCTCTGTAGTAATTTATAGCTTATTTAGTGCTTATAATGAGTTCTGAACAAGTGCTGAGCTCAAAGAAACAGCTTTGAGTGCTGAAACTAGAAGACTGGCTAGTTCTAATAAACAAAATTAAGCTAGAAGGCTTCCCTCCAACACAGAAAGGCTTGGGGGCTCAGAAGCTTACAAATAGTCCTGGATACAACAAATCTGTACGTGGACTAGACGACTTACAGGAAAGGCAGGAAACAAGCTTAGAATTTTTTTTTTTGTAAAGTGGAAAGTGGAAAGGAGGAGCAGAAACTAAGTGGGTTAGCCTTCTCAAATGTTCTCCCTGGATTAGGTAGAATGAAGTAATGACACTAGACTTGGAGGAGTGTCCCAGATCAAATTTACAGTAGGGGTGGGCAACTGCAAAGCCACCAAGTATACAAACAAACCCAACCAGATGCTGCACAACTGCAGAAAATTTCTAGCTAATACCCCACACACAGTGAAACTAGCCAGAAATATATATGCAGACAACAAAAGTGCTCATAAAAATAAGCAAGAAAACAGGATACTTAATGTTATTTATCACAGATCAGCTTCCTTCCTCCAAGTAGCTCAGTGTGAAATGTCATGGCACTTTACTTGGATCATGCATTATTGTCATAGCATCTGGACTTATCTAAATATGATATTCTTCTGTCAAGTTACCAAGCTTGCAAATGAATCAGCATAGTCATGCAAGACATTGTGCTATGAGTTTACGGGTCTATATGACTTGGTCGACAGTTCATATGATCGACTGTTTATTTGGTCGACAGTTCATTTGATCGACAAGCATTTGCCCCCTTCCCCAATGTTGTGTGACCCTGGAGTTGATATATATAGTTAGGGGGGTGTGGGGGGCACAGCCCTAAAATGCTTGCCGATCAAATGAACTGTCGACCAAATAAACAGTCGATCATATGAACTGTCGACCAAGTCATATAGACCCGAGTCTACGTATTATGTAGGATGGCTCTGTGTGATTGCTGTACTTGCAAACAAAGAACAGTTTTACCATTCTAAACTTCTTACAAATGAAATGACCAATAATATTAGGGGAATTACCTTCCTGATTTAGAGCTACTATTCTGTTTTTATATTCAAAAGACAGTAGCATTTTACTTAATGAAATGGTGTCCTGAATAAATTAAAAACCTGCACATTGCACTTATTTCAATGCCTTGCAGCCTCAATATGTTAAAAAAATTCTAACAAATCATTGATCTGCAAAAGTGTGTAATTTAAATTCAGTGCTAGTAATTCAGAGTTTATCTTGTCAGTATGACTGATTATCTCATAGGTTCATACTTATGAGGCTATCTGCCCTAGGGCATTTATAAGCCTAGTCAGAATGTGTTTGGCTTTCGCCAACGATTTTAAATTTATTTTGCTATGTCCTTTTTTGAGGTTAAATTAGACTTAGGTTCATAGGTTAGTACTAGGCTAACTGCCTTTGCGAGCTATTGTAAGCCTAGCCAATTATCCCTTGTGAGGCTCAAACCCTGCACCTTGCCTTTATAAGGCAAACACCTTAACCACTAGGCCACCCTCCCAACATTCATAGATAGTCACTATGCTGCAGTGCCAGGAAACCATTAAGTGGGCATTCCCAATTGCCACAAAGCACTATAGGGTTAAGTGACTTGCTCATGGTCATACAATAGGCAAATGAAGTAGAAAGATTGAAACCTTCTATTGTTGGAACAGGAAGCAGTTCATTAACAAGTCAGAGCTTTTAGTCCTCTGTACTAATTGCCAGATATAAGCACTTGTCGATGTAGTGCCATTTTATCCTCTGATTTCACAGAATCATCTACTTCCATTTTAGTCGTGCAAACAAACATTTAGTTTTTGTACTTTTTTTTAAATATGTGTTACTGCTGCCATATTTATTTAGATACCTAACTTCTGCTTGTTTGGTATAACTATTTTTGGAACCACCTTGTTCTTTGCTACTTATTAATTGAAAATTTTGCAATGAATTAAAACAAATGTAAAATGTTCCTCAATAGCTGCTGTCATAAGCACACCTAGGGATATCCAGTCATCTTTTTGGAAGTATAAATAATGTCAAAACACCAACATTTGAAGGAAAACAGCAACTTTAATGGCACACAAAATGGCAGCACAGCATCTTTCATAATGAACTCAGTAACAGCTGACATACCAGACTTTACGCACTATGAGACACATGGATTTTTAATGTTACAGTCCTATAACACCTAATCACAGCATATACAAGTATATCATCATGTGTCAAAAGTGCAATCCAATGTGCCTACTGTTGCTAATGGCAAACTCTTTTCTCAGCCTGAAAGTTAATGTCCTTCAACTGGTTTTAGCTAATATTCGACACCAAATAACTCTGTCCAATTTTTATGACACTTAAATACATCTAACTGTACTGTACACATAAAAGGAATAATGTACTCCAACAGTCTGATTTTTAAATAAAATATTCCTACATAGTTTTTTGTGCAAAAATCAAGTACCAAATGGCATTCTTGTGTCGAAGCAATGAGATTAATTGACCTACTTAGTGTTAGCAGTTTGCACAAGTTTACATGTTAGAGCCAGTTAATATCACATTAACAAAATACTTTCTGCAAGTCACTCAAAAGTAAGTTGCAAGTGAATGGAATATGTGTTCTTTACATCTAAACAGAAGTGACATTTTACTAACAACAAGAGTGGGGGAGAAGAAATTGCCACTGATCAGCATTAAAATAGCTGAACCTGGTCTGTTTTGTTGCCCAGTGAACTGTAATTAGCAAGCTTAATTCCTTCTCAAGGAACACCAGAAAACAGAGAAAAAAAGAAAACAGTAGCAAAAAGTCAACATAAGAAAAGCACTGAATTTGTATTTTATTTACTGGTTGTTCTACACATTTAAACGTGTGATTTTTGTAATGGTGCACAAACGCTTTGGTTAGTGTGCATAACTCAAGGACATCTCAGTGGAATCATTCATTATATGACAGATTTTCTGCTAAAATGCCATTTATTGGTGACTTCTTTCATTGACTCAATCTTACTTTGACAGTCCTGGAGTCAAGGGAAGGGAAGTACTGCCTCTGCAGTACCTTCTATTAAAACATTAATGACATGAAGTGTAGCAAAAAGTGAATACACGAACAAAGATTGCTGAGTGGCACATTGTGTTAAAAGTCTGACAGAATGATGATTTTAGTAGATGTCATTTCTAGAGGCACATTGTTGCTGATTAATAATTTAAGGAATCTGTCCATTCATTCAGTAGATGTAACCCTCACTCACCATATAATTGAGGCTGTGAGATCCACATTTCCGGTCCTTCAACAGATGCAATGCTCACTCACTGTATAATGAAGGCTGCAAGATTCATAATTCCATTTCTCCAATTCTGACAATAAACCTGAGGTACTGAGTTTCATATTCCATTCCTTCAACAGCTGTACTCTTCTGTCACTGAATAACCAAGGCTGAGAGGTTTACAGTTCTTTTCCTTCAGTTGATGTTGCCCTCCTCACAGTACAGCTGAGGCTGTGTGTCATAGGTCCATTCCTTCGGCAGATGTAACTTTCTCTCATTGTATGCCTGAGGTTATGAAATTCAGTGTTCATTTCCTTCAGGGGATATAACCCTTTCTCACTGTATAACCGAGGCTGCAAGTTTCATAGCTCACTTCCTTCAATAGCTGTAATCTTCACTCCTTGTATAACTGAAACTGTGAGTTTCATAGTTCCATTCTTTCAGTTGCTGTAACCCTCACTTACTGTATGATTGAAATTCTGAGTTACATGGTTCTATTCCTTCTGTAACCTTCTTTCACTATATTGATGAGACTTCATAGGTTCATTGGTGGTCACCAGACATATGATCAAAGAGTCCCTCGATAGGTCTAGCCAAATTTCTCAATTGCTCCAGAGCACTGTCTAGTTAACTAGCTTGCTCAGTCACACAGTAAGCAAATGGAGGCTGAGGGTATCAAACCCTGTACTGCAGGAAGCAGCTCATTAACAACTGATAACCTTAACCATCTGCACTAACTACCAGACTTCAGTTTCTTAGTCCCTTTTCTATAAAAGATGTAACCCTCTTTCATTCTACAACTGAGGCTATGAAATTCGTAATTCCACTTCTTCAGCAGATGTAACCCTCACTGACTGTATGACTGAGGCTGTGAGTTTCGTAGTTCTATTCCTTCAGTAGGCGTAGACTTGTCTCATTGTACAACTGAAGTTTCCAGTTTCACAGTAGCATTTATTCAATGGATTTAACCTTTTTTTTTTCAAAACAGAACTGATGCTACTGGTTTTATGTTCTATCTCTTCAACAGATGAAACCTTCTCCTATAGTATATAAAGACTATGAGCTTCATAATAATGCTTAATGTCTAACTCTTTTTGGAAATATCTGTTGATTGTAATTACTGTTTCAAGCTTTTTAGTCTGTTACTAGTTTTTTGGTTTTGGGGCTTCCTCCCAGGCCTCTGCTGAAAATGGTCTGCTGGCCCAGTCGGACTATCCCTGTAAACAAATGTAAAATAAGTAAATAAATAGTTCCATTGTTCCTTGTAACCCTTTCAAATAGTATAACTGAGGCTTGAATACATGTAACACTCTCTCACTGTATAATGGAGACTGAGTTTCATAGTTCCTTTCCTTCAGTTGATGTAACCTTCGTTCATAGTGTAAGTGATGTCGTGATGGGTTTCATATTTCATTTATTTAATAGATGTAACTTACTCATAGTATAACTGCAGTGTATAATTCTCTCTCTCTCTCTGTATGTATAACTGAAGCTGAAGGTTTCATAGCTGCATTTCTTCAGAAGATGTAACCCTCTTTCAATGTAGTGCTGTAGCATTACATCTCATAATTCTGCTCCTTCAACAGATGTAACCTTTACTGAGGCTGCGAGCCTTGTTCAAGTCCTTGAACAGATATAATACTTTCCACTGCATAACTGAAGCAGTGAAATTCTTAATTCAGTTCCTCCAGTAGATGTAATCCCTTCTCGTTTTACAACTGAGGTTTTGGGTTTCATGGTTGTAAAGCACAGTAAAAGGAATTGTGCTAATACTTATGATTATTTGTAGGCTTTGTAATATATGTTTTTATCTATAATTTTAGTATGAATGGTGTTTCAGAATGATAGCACTTTAATAATGTGAAGTTTAAAAATGTACATTAAGATTATTATGCTTCTAACTATCATAAGGTAGTATGAAGCGGGTCTATATTACATTATCGAAGTTTCAAAACTTCGAATCTGATATGGTCAACACCATATAATTGAAGTCTTGAAACACTGAAAATGTAATAAAACACAACAACCTACAGAAACAAACCATTTAAACGGTCTAAGCAGGGGGGAAGCACCCCTGCACCCCCACACCCCCCACTACTTAAATATACCAACCAGATTTGAAGTTTTGAAATTTTGATCTTCTGATATAGACCCGTATGAAGATGTAGTATAGTCAAAGTGTGAGATCCAAAATGTCACAGGTGGGTGGAAGCTTAGTGAAACCTTTAACATGAGGGAGGGAAAACTGGCTACGACTTGTATGGAAGTGTCCCCTTTGATATATATGAAATAGGTAAAGGCTGGCATTTAAACACAGATGATTAAGGTTTTGAATTCTTAATGACATTCATTCTGTAGTCTAGGGTTTAATTTCTGAGTCTGCTTTTATCCAGTGTGGGACATGGAATAAGCCACTTAATCAGAATGTGCTACTGGATTGTCTCTGAGAAGAGGATTGTGATTAGAAGATTTATTCAGTTAATAAATTAATAAAACAGGTAGTTATTTTTTAAGCAAATAAGTTGACTGGACCAGACCCAAGCAATAAATTGAAGTGAAGATTTAGGTCACACAAACAGTTGTTTGATGATATGCCTGGAAAAATAAGCAAGTTAAATAGGACTGGCTGCCTTACCTTGAATGTACAAAGGTGCTGACTGCAGGAGCCCTGTGTGGTCAGTCAGGCCTTCCCACCTATTGTGGCTATCCCATACAGTAGCCCTTCCCTATCTTTCATGCAGTTGTCTAGTCATTCTTGGCTCCCCTTTTAATGTTTAATCTATTAGTGTTTGTCATAATGCATTCCTGGCCCCAACAATCTTAAATGCCTTGAGTTATCTTCCATCCAGATAGCATAATTTCTTATAGATCCTCAACCTTTGTATTCCTAATGAGAATTCAATACACAAGTACATTAAGTGTACAAATCTATCTTCATAAAATTCTCTATGCTTCATTTGTGAAGTGCATCTGCTCTTTTGCACGGGTACGTTACTAAGCTTTACAATGAAACCTCCTCACATATATTAAAAAAGAGTGCTTTAATATCTTTCATTTTCTTTTTAATTCTAGGTACGTAATACAGGGGGACCAACAGTAGGAATGGCTTTCAAGCTGCTCATATAGGTTCATAGGTAGGTACTAGGCTATGGGCCTAGGGCCTATATAAGCCTAGCCAAAAAATGTACCCTGACTTTCGCCACCCAAGAAAATTATTTTCCTGTGCCCCTGTCGAGCAGAGCCACAGAAGTGATCCCTGGGGTGAATTTCCCATTTCCCATCCAATCATCAAGATTTTTCTTGAAGAGTGCTAATGAGGAGCTCTGTTTGACATAGATGGGTAGTCTGTTCCAGAGTATGGGAAGTCTCTGGGACAGGAATCTATCCCTCCAGCATGTTCTGTTTATTGTGGTGAGAAGGTTTAAGTCCCTAGAGCATGTAGCTCGGAGGGATTGGGATTTCTTTAAGTGGAGCATGTCCAACAGCTCTGGGTTTGACATAGCTTTGTATGTTAGGCAGAGATTGCCCCTGAGTAGGCGATATGCGATGGAGTAAAGCTGTAGTTTTTTAAAACGGTCTGCGTAGGGCATCTGTTTGAGGCCAGTAATCCTGTTTGTGAGGTATTTCTGTGGTCTTTCCAGTTGTTGTAGATGTCTTGTGAGGTACATACCAAAAGGGGCATTGTACACTATAATGGGTCTAATGAGTGATGAGTAGAGGGGAACAATGGCCTCTTTTTTTCTGGATGAGAATCCTTTTGTGATGAGATGAGCCACGTAGAAGGATTTCCTGACCACTGCAGCGATGTGATTATCAAAAGAGAGACTACTGTCCACCTGTGTCCCAAGGTCTCTTATCACATTTTTGTTATTAAGTAGACTACCAGCTATGTGGTAGTTCATGGGTACAGAGTTTTTACCAAAGGGGATGACAATACACTTTTTGGCATTGAGCTTCAGGCCATGGCTTTGACACCAGGTATCTGTCTCATTGAGGCCCTTTTGTAGTTTGTCCACATCATTAGGAGTTTAAATTATGGCTCCTAGTTTGCAGTCATCTGCAAACTTTGTTAGCCAAAGACCTTCTGTGTTAGCCTGCACTTCAGAGAAGTAGATACCAAACAGGAGAGGACCCAGGACTGAACCCTGTGGTACTCCACTTGTCACTGGTCTGAAGTCGGATTTGGAATCTGCTACTTTCACAGTGTGGGTTCTGTCCGTGAGCCAGTTGGCAAGCCATCTTGTGACATAGGGATTTATACCTAGTTTAGTGAGCTTATCTATAATTCCAGAGTGGGGGATGGTGTCAAAAGCCTTGGCGAGATCTAGATAAGCTGTGTGAACCATTTTACCCTCATCTATGGCTTTGGTGACTGCTTCAAAGAAGTCAATAAGGTGTAGGAGACATGATCTGCCTTTTACAAATCCAAACTGGGTAGGGTCCAGAGTTTGGAGATTACCAATGTCTTTTTTTATGAGTTCCATGATGATACGTTCCATGGCCTTGCAGACCAGGCTCATCAGGCTGATTGGGCAGTAGTTCCCTGGGTCCGTCGTGGCTCCACCTTTGTGGAGTGGGATAACCGTCACGGTGCGCCATTCAGTGGGTACAAAGCCTGAGGTGAGGCTATGAATGAACATGGTACTTAGGTAGGGTGCCAGTTCATTCTGTACTTCATGTAGAATGCAGCCTGGGATATTGTCAGGTCCCATGGATGCTGTGTACTATACTATTTTATATATATAATAGTTATATCCTGTTGCAGTCTAGTGCCTATCAGAGTATCACCAATATGACCCCACCCTGTACTTCTCACCCATAATTTTAAACTACTATGTCTGGTTCCAAATTCTTGTCAGAACCATAGCTGTGTCCTGTACATCACCACAAAGACAACTGCAGCATTTAATTCCAGCAGTTTCAAGCACACTGGGCAAGCCAGTGACTTTTTGCTTGTGTGTTTCTCTTACCTGCAATGCCTAATCAATTTTTATAATGATGTGCATATGTATGTGATTGTACATTTATTGTCTGTTTATGTCAGGCAATTATGTTTATTCTGAATGTTCACATCTCTGAACCCCTAAGCCCAAGAAATCTGGACAAAGATGACAATGAGTGGGAAACAGCCCAAAATCAGGAACACGTGTTACATATTGCTCTTATCAACTTAGAAAGTTGCTAGAATAATAAGATTTGCATTGGCATTCACACCTGAAACTCAAATGTATGTCATTATTTAGTGACTTCGATCTTCAATGATCAGCTAGAAAATCACACATTTTATGAGGGCTAGACCAAAAATATGAGGCAAAAATCTGGACTTTCTTGTGAAACTCTGGAGAACTGGGAGGTATTCTATTTGTTTCTATCACATTATAAACCAAAATGCACAAAGATACAGTTTTGGGTGTTTCAACTAACTAAATAGATAAGCAAATATAGATTAATGTGATCAACACTTCCTGCACTATCTGCTATAGCTAAATTCTCACCACAGTAATGACTGATCATAGATAGAGACAATTAAAGGTAAAATGCAGTAAAAGTATACTAGTTACAACTAAGTCATATAACTAGTGGCCTTTACAGAAGAAGTAGAGGGCAACAGAATACAGTATTTGTTGTATAATTACATACACTGAACCAATCACAGTATTAAAATATATGCAAATGGTTATGCTTTCCAAAACATGTTCATTATTAACACATAAATGGCTGCTAGCTAGGAGATAACTGTATCTTGTAACAAATCAAATCCAAATAATAGCTTTAGTATATGTGTTGATTACATTTTCAAACCCATTTGAGATAGAAATGTGTTTGGTACATAAGTTAAAGGGCTGTTTAAAGCATTCCTGCTGTCTCAGGGAAATCTTATAAAAACCTCGGTAATGAGGCTTACTTGAGTTTATGGTTCAGTCATTTACAGCATTTACCTTCTCATTACAGCAGACATTTAGTTGTATGTTTTGCATAATTCAGTCCTAGCCATTGATTTTCTGAGCCTGACATGTTATCTGGTGTTAGCTTCTACTGGGTGCTTCATGGAAGGCAGCACACACACACACACACACACACACACACACACACACACACACACACACACACACACACACACACTCTCTCTCTCTCACAGGGGATTCCACATTGTTGAATGTTAAAAGAGGAACTGGTATTTCACAAAAATCTTGGAAAGGCATTATAACTGTCTGTATTTCAGTCTGTATCTCATATCCATTCCATATATTGATTTTCCATTATTTGATATTTTTTAAATATGTGTGAATATGTCATCAGAATTACTATTGCATTTATTTGATTCATCAGCTTACTTTCACCTTTAAAAGATTACTGTAGCCAGAATCTGAAGAAAAAACACACATTGTTATTGTCACATTATGTTCTAGATAATGCTAATGCTCCCATTAGCAATGTAAGAAGCTACTATTATTTTGCAATTTGCTGTATCCTAAACTAGCCTGATGGGGTGATCATGCCAACATGGTTTCTTTCTTTCTTTTTTTGGCTAATCTTTTTTCCTTCCCACATAAATGCTTTGTCCATAGACGATGACATTATAATGACCATCCTTGCCTTCATGCTGGTCTGTCTAGTTATTTAGAATGGCAGCACTTTGAATTATCTGCTTATTTTAAGGGTCTCTAGAAAGAATATCTGTAACTTTTTTTTCTGTGACACAGTGGTTTGTTCTTTTTGCCAACTTTTAAGCATTTTGTAGTATAACCTTTCTTCTTCAGCTACATGACAGTAAACATTTTAGTGAACCCTTTCTTCTTCAGCTACATGATAGTGTTTCAGTTAGATTTTTTTTTTTTTTGCTAAAGGCAGAATTAGCTGTAAGAGCTCTGCTACATTTGCTCTTTTATCTGCTAGTGCCGTCAAGTTTCTTGACATTCTTGTAACAGATGCTGTCTTATACCACTAAGTAAAACAGCTGGAAATCTAGAAAAGCTGAATATGTATATGACCCTGGTAGAATTGAAAGAAGATAGGTCTGAATGGCAGTATGCAGTAAAATGGCTGCAAATCCCCAGCTAATCAATATGGCTCTGACCCTTATGGGAAGAGAGAGAGAAATAAGGGCACGGACACCTTGCTATATGGGATGTGTCCAGGCTCCAATATAACTAGGCACAGTTATTATTTAATTTATTTTATTTTATTATATTTTATTTTACTTATTTATTTTGCTTTTATTTGCTGGAAAAATCTGGCTGAGTACAGAGGCCATTTTCAGCCAAGGCCCAGGGGAGAAAGCCCCACAAAAACTTTATACAGTAATAAAATTCCCTAAACAGTATCATAAAATTGTTGCTGAAAGTTATAACAGAAGACTTAAAGAATATAACTGAACATTTTGTTGTAAGTCATTAACAAAGAAACATATGTCAGAGAGGAATAATGAGTTTCCATGATATACAAATTAATAACAAGTATAAAACATACCAATGTAAAAGCAACTTTGCACATACAGGAACCAGTGACTCTTGCTTTAAAATTTAGAAACACAGCAGCTTTATTAGATGAACACAAACATTAACGTTAAAAGCCACACAGTGTTTTTGGCTTTATACAAGGACTTCATCAAATGCAGACCCAGCTCATTTTTTCTTTTATATTAATTAATTGATGACATCAATTCCTCAACAAAAAACAATTAATACAAAAATGGACAGTGAAAATAGAAAAAAAAAATAACCATTATTTACTTAAAATAATGATGCATCCACAAACAACTTCTTCACTACCTAACCTTTAATCATCTCTTGTCCAACTCCCAGCATGGCTTTCGCCCCCACCACAGTACAACTACTGCCCTCCTTTCCTTTGTTGACTCCATCAATAACAATCGTAATAACAAACTTATATCCTCTGCCCTCTTTCTTGACCTATCAAAAGCATTCGATATGGTCAATCATCAGCTCCTTCTTAACACCCTTGAAACCCTACATCTGGACACTCCAGCACTAACCTGGTTCAAGGCCTACCTCACTGGTAGGCAACAAGCTGTCCTGTGGCAAAACAGAATATCAGGTCTGCTCTCTAATACCATAGGTGTTCCTCAGGGCTCGATACTGGGCCCACTTCTGTTTTCCATCTTCATAAATGACCTTCACTCAGTCATCCCTAAATCCACCTGCATCCAATATGCCGACTCCACCCTGATCTGCTCAGATGTCTCCTCTCGAATCTCCAAACCATCACTCAACACTGTTTTTCTCTAGTTGAAAATGGTTCACCGACTTGAAACTCCTACTCAACCCAACTAAAACGAAATTATTACTATTTTTCCCCAACGCCTTCTCACCCTAGGTAAAGAACTCCCAAACACTAACAACATAACCTTCCATGTTAAATCCAACAATGGGACTCTCATAACCCCTGTCACCAGTACCAAATTACTAGGTGTTACTATTGATCATAAGCTCAAATTTGACATACACATTACCCAAACCGTAAAGTCTGTTAACAAAAAACTAGGATCCATGTACAGAATAAAAAACTTTTTAACTCCTACTGCCAAATTAACTATTGCCCGCACGCATCTCCTCTCCACCCTTCTCTATGCTTCCCCGGTCCTCTCTTTCCTCAATAAACGTGAACTTAACATGCTCTCTCTTGCCTATAACCACATTGCTAGATTTATAACAGGTTCCCCTTATCGAACCCACCATTGTCTTAACCTGAGGAAACTTGGCTGGTTGGAACTGCCCAATCTTCTCAAACATAACCAACTCACGGAAGCTTACAAAATAATCAACCATCCTGAAAGAACTCCCTCACTGTGCAGCATTCTGACCCCATACACTAACCTCAATAGTCTTCGATCATCCAACAGCACCTAGATCCTAACCATTAAAGCTAAGAACTCGGGTGGTGATGCCCTCTATGCCAATTCCATTGGCAAGCCATGGAACTCCCTGCCAAACTACCTAAGACTTACAACCTCGCACAATCAGTTCAAAAACAACCTTAAAGAATATCTCACAACACAATGGCTATGCCCATGTCGTGAACCTGACTAACTATATATCTCAAACCCCCCTAGTCCCATATCTCCCTAGTCCATTTCCCTTATGCAGATCTCTAAAATCTCTCATCCCTAATAGTAATGCAGGTGATTCTTGATCTAGTCTATATTCCATTAGTATATGCGAAATCAATGCTATGTATAACCTGCTGTTTGTTCTTTTGTCTTATATAACATCTATGTAATTTTTTTCATCCTGTAAATGTAACATGTATTCTCTTTTTGTAACTCTATTTTGTAACTTGTAATTTAAACATGCACTTACCATTTTGTTTGGAGCTTTTCTCCTCGGGCCTCTACTGAAAACGGATATGTATCCAGCTAGACTAGCCCGGTTAACAAATGTAAAATAAAATAAATAAAATAAATAAATTAAAAAGCTTTCCTTTAAGAACCTTTTCTTTAAAAACTGTTAATTTCGTAGAATAATACATCTCTTCAAGTAAACAAAATATTTTTCTATACCGTGTTCATAATTAATTACTTGACCATGTTTCCAAGACAAAATTGGAGAATAATCTACCTATTCTATGAGCCCAGGAATAACTTACTGTTGGAAAATAGTATTATTAGTTAACAAATGTACAAGAAGGGAACAGGAAAGCTTAACAGATATGTGTAATAATAAATATATAAACATTATCATATAAAATGAATATAATTAAATATAAGCATTGATGAGTTGTGTAATAATAAATATATAAACATTGGGCAGGATTCACGAAGCCTCCGTGTAAGAGTTATAACTCATACACGGAGGCTGCAGTTAAACAGAGTGATGTCAGCATGCTCTGCATATTAATGAGAGCATGCTGAATCACACTTAAGGCCAACACGGCCCGTGTAAGACAGTAGGGGGCGTGTCCGTAGGCCGAGCCCTGTAAGCGGACACGCCCCCAGAAGAGGAAAAGTACCCAAAGTAAACACCCACGACAGAGTCCACGGAAATGTGAATAAACAGAACACAACACATGCCCCCACAGACTATGAACAGAAAACAAATAAATAAACATGTTTTATATATTTTTTAAATTGTAAAAATGTTTAACCATGAGTGCGCTTTATGCTGGCGTGCCAGTAGCGCAGCTACAGTTAGCAGTCAGTGGGAAAGCATATAAGAACTAAATATGCAAAATAAGCCAGGAAGCAATAGCGTAGCGGTAGAGATGTTGGCTGAAGAGCAGCCATTCATGGTTCGAGCCCCCACAACACCAATTTTTTTTTTCCAAAATAAGCAGGAAACAAGTCCCTGACAAATATGTACACATAAATCCCCAATTTATGTAAAATGTAATGAAATAGCCCATTTATATTGAAGACATGTGAGGTAACAAAAGAATAAAAAATGCCAGATGTGCTCATAGCTAAGCTACAGTTTAACAGAGTGAGTGCATCTGCCCGTAGATGAGCAGTGGTTTAACTGGTGCAAAATGAGTGCCCGTAGCTGAGCAGTGGTCTAACACGCTAAATCGATGTGCCCCTAACTGAGCTGAGCGTAATATGCGTGCCGATAGCCAAATGAGGCTTAAACCAGCGTACCCCATTTGCGCGGAGCTGCGCACCGCGCAAACAAACTAACCAAAGGGCAACGTTGAGCAAGTCGTATCAAAACTGCCTTTACACAGACACACCCCTCAGCATGTCTAGACAGTCATGAAAAATAAAAAGCAGTGGCCAGGTTCGAACCCAGGATACTATACACCATAGTCAAGGTACAGAACCACTAAGCCATGACAGCAGTACCTAGAAATGCAATAATAGCTAATATATAGGAATGAATACAAACTACAGCATGACAATGCAGGTTTACTGAAGTTGATACAATTCCAAAATGGCCAATCACAGATATGTGCGGGAAAAACGGACTATATAAGTCCCATAGGCGGGAATACACAACATAAACGATTGTAGAACTGACCTGCAGGCAGAATGACAGGAGTAGGAGAGGGTAGCTGCTTCCGAGCACAGAGGTGGGGTGTTGAGGAGTCCAGGTACATGGTCTGGCTCCTAGTCCATAATCATGAGGCTCAACTCATGCAGGGCCAGATCCTCTGGGGAGCATACAGGGCCGAGGCGTGGGACCGGTTGGCTCATGATCTCACCAGTGCCACAGGGATTCCAAGGACTGGTGAGCAGGTCTGTCACCACCATGCAGACCTGAAGAGACGCAAGCAGGACCAACTGAACCTTTGGATCCAGGAGGCCTGGCAAACACACAACGCCCCACTACTGAGTAAGTAACATTTAATTATGTATGTAAGAAATTAAACTAGCTGATATTATGGAGATGTGTATTCCAATATTACTTCATTTATATTACAGCTGCAGGTGTCCGTTCTGCGAACCGCAGAGCCTATGGCGATAGGCTGGTGCGGTTGTGCCACCAGGCAGGTCAGTAATCCACTACCAGTAACCGTAAAGAAATATAAAAGTATGACAGTCAGCAAAAGAGTGCAGTGTAGTCAGTAAGGAATAAAATCTGCAAGTAACAGTGTGAAAGTGTCTGCAAGTCTTGCTTGATTACAAAAGTGTTTCAGCCTGTAAGTTAAACCGAAAAATGAAACTGTCTGACATATATTCTGAAATAAAAATGCCCTACCTGTAAGAAAATAGTACACAACCTGCAGCAGGCTGAGAAGTATAGCTACAGAAGATGATGAAATCACATGTGTGAAATATATCCCTGTGGAAATACTGAAACATGACAGAAGTGAGACTGCTGGAAAGGATTGTAATAACTACAGGTAAAACATGTCAATAAAGCCTAGAGGTAAGTACCATCCTGAATAGTAAAATGAAAGCAAGTGAGAGAGTGTGAGAAAGTGTCATGAATCCAGCAATACAGTAGTAATAACCCCTGAATAAAGTATACTGCAGTCAAGACAGAATGAAATGCATGTGAGATTCAAAACCAAACAGCGAAGTCTGTTCAAAGTGTTGCTGCATGTGGAATGTGTATCCCAAAATCTGGATATGTTGCTCTCAGTCTGAAATATGCAGATAGGATGATTGTCTGATATACCAAACATCCACACTTGTCTACAGCTATATAAAGCAAATGTAGCAAGATGATGTAGCTGAACAAAGCTAGATATGAATGTGTATGAAGAACACTAAAATATATATTGATGTTGCAGTAACAGTCCTATCACCAAGTTGAAATAGTTATCATATAGGAAACTGTAGTTAGAACAGTAGTGTGTATATAACTGTAGCTATTAGAAATGTACAGCATATGTATTGTTATTCGAAGGTGTTAATATTACTTTCTTTACCCCACCCTATAACCACATATAACCCATTCCACGTGAAAATGGTATGTGCAATCACAATTAACACCCCTAGATATTTGTCCTGTTGGGTCATATATATCTGCATGTCCGTTGATGCATCTGCCCTGTTCATACATCCACACCTGATGGCCTGTTGCCATCAATTAACCCTGCATGTTGTTGGACTGTGTATTTCTGTTCAAATTATGCATGTGTTATGCACGCTGTTCAATGGTGTGAATATCTGGGTGTTTGGTTAATGGGAATACTAATGCATGCTGTTACAACTAATTGTAAATGGTATTATATGTCACTAACCCAAACTGTCATGGCATAATGCAAAACATAGGATGACAGGGAAGGCAGGTTCCAGCGGACCCACCTCTCCCACCTCAGCTGGCGAGTGCACCTGGCATTAGTGCCGAGTCCGGACCCTCCTCCGGTGGCCCTGTGCCACCTGCGGGTGGAAGCGCTGCAGGGGACGGGGCTCGCCCCCCCCTCTGCAAGTGTGGCCGGAGGAGAACCACCACTCACCCTCCGTAGCATCCGGACTGTGGTGCATAGGGAGATTCGGGACTCTGTTCTTGAGCCCCTGCACCAGCTCGAGGCACAGGTGGCGCAACTAACGGGCATGCCTGTTGCCCCACCTACACAGCCCCCAGCACAGCCCCGTCCTGGGCAGTGAAGGAACAGTGGCAACTGCCTATGGGTGGGGATATCTGTTCCACTGTTGCCATCTGTGGGCTCATGGGCTCTGGATATCCAAACCTCCATCCCCGTCAATTGTGTAACCCCCCCACATGTGTCATACACCGCCCCTGTATGCATCTTGTTTGTCTTGTCTGTTTACCTACCCAACCTACCTCCCCAGCTGTACCGACTTCCTTCACCTGACATACCACTCTCACCTGAAAGAAAAAAAAAAAAAAAAAGGGGCACTCTGTACCCACAAAAAAATTATGCCCCATACATAGCTGCCCATTCCGCACACATGTCTGCTGGACATGGAACCTATCAATTACAATTGGCTGTACAACAAGTATTATTGTTGTCCTGACACCTCTCTCAGGGGTGGGAGGTTTCAAATGTCACACCAAATTACATACATATGCACAGCTGTTGCTGATGAAGAAATGGGCAGCTATGGGCCTTACCTACATCCCTCCTGCACATCCCAAGCTTGTTTCCCTACTGTCTTACCCTCTTTGTGACCCCTTTTTCACCACTTTCCTGTCTCCCCATTTTCTTTTCTTTCAAAGAAAATAGCGCAGGTGTGCGCCAGAGTAAGCACCGTTAAGCGGTTGTAAGCGGGTGTGCACTTGTGTGCGCGGAGCTAAACACCAGTGCGCATGCGTGAGCTCCGCACAAACCAGCGCTAACCCGGTTACAACTGCTTAAAAGTGCCTTAGTCACTTTGATTGACAGGTCCTGTACTCAGTTCAAAAGCAAAATAAAATCCCACTGTCAGTCCCGAACCCAGGACCTTGGAAACACTAGTCTGTACGACCTACCACTAAGCCATGACTCTTATACAAAAACATTGTGCTAAAATAAATATAACATGTAATAGTAGGGATGAATGTAAAGGGAATATAGGATGTGTAGTACACAAAGCATGTCATTTAAAATTACTGTCAAAACTACTGGATTTCCATAATAGTAGTGTGTGAACAGAAACAGTCATGCTAGTTGGCAGCTTGTAGATAATAAGGTCAGTTAAAGTACATAGATATATGTATGCATATGTACATATACATATATAAATATATATCTATATATAGTTGTAGGAGTCAATGTGCATACACACTTGCTACAGGGAACATGAGAGAGGAATGGAGAATTGTGAATATACAACACAGCCTGAATCATGAGAGAGATACTAACCTTTACACTCACAGAACACTGTCCACAGCATACCAGCATGGTCCCCGCCCTCACAATCTGAAAGGGCAACGCCTATCCCACATACCCTTTTATAGCACTGACCTGAAATCACAGTGAGAACTGCAATCAGTACACAACTGGCTGTATGCAATTAGCAAATGCTGGCTTACAATTGGTGCAGAGGCCATCACATGGACCTATGCAGATACCTACAAAAGCATCCAGTGCTAACACTCCCCACATGCAATACATTCATTGCATTGTCTGTAAGCAGACAGAGGGAGAGCGAGAAGTGAGAGAGAGAGAGAGAGAGAGAGAGAGAGAGAGCAAAAAAAAAAAAAAAATCAGACACTGTGACTCTGTCACCCGAAGCTGTCAGCACTGACAGTAGCAGCAGCAAGCAGAAGCTTTGGTAATGCAACCAGCTGCAACAAACAGAGGTAATGCAAAGTAGCAGGTTAATAGTGTGCATACTGTGAACCCTCCAAATGTGTCATAGGTCTGTATCCATAGGTATGTCCATGTGATATGTTGTGTGTACGTAGTTCCACCAAAAGGGGATGACCATACATCACGTGTCAATCAGTCTTAGGCCATGATCCTGGCAGCATTTGTCTGTGCGTTGGCCCAGCAATGGCTGTAGTGACTGCTTTGAAAGGTCAGCCAGGTTCAAAAGTCAGGATCAGCCCATCCCAAAGGCACACTGGCTGGGAACAAGTGTCTGCAGGTACCCGATGTCACTGCATATGCATCCCATACTGCATAATTCTATAGCTTAGCAGACCAGGCCCGTTATGCATATGATGTGGTAATTCCCAGGGTCAGTCGAGGTGCCCCCTTAGTGGTGTGGGACCACTGTTGCTGTATGCCACTGTCCAGGTACATATCCTGTAGTACAGCCAAGATAAACTATCAGTGTTATATGCGGTTGTATGTCCTCTCGGAGTGCCGGTAGCACACATCCAGGGGTACCACAAGGTCACAGTGATGCTGTGTGTTCTCCTCTGCTGAGGGCGGCCCTCACCTGGACATGTGAGATGATAGGGAGGTTACATCCAGCTGGGATAAATATTTTAAAGGTGGGGGAGAAGGAGGGGTGATACGTGCACCGAACATGTCTGCAAGATTGTTGCCAATATCCGTGTGTTTGGTGAATGTTAAGTAGGTGTGGATTAACACAGAGCATATCTGAGGCATGTGGTCCATATGTGTAACATAACTGAAGAAGGCCTTGTGGTCATCCATAGTGTTTGTGTCCATTTCCCTCCCAGAGTAAGCCGTGGCCGTTGTTATGACGGACCGTAGCGTAGTACCAGTGCTGACCATAGATGCCTTCCCTTAATGTGAATGTGCTCTGTCCTGCAGTAGCCTCCTGCTATTGTTATACAATCTGCCTCTGTCTGGGGTCCACCGGACAGGATGCCTAACCTTTGTGCATAGGGTCTGGGTTAGACATGTGTGTGCAAGTTCCATGCAATCTGTGGCATGTCAGTGGTAAGCATTTGCAAAGGGGTCAGCAGTGTGGCTTGTGGCTTCCACTGGCCCAGTGTGCTGCATGGATACCATCTCAGTCCCAGCAAGTGAATAACTGTCTAATCACATACATATCAAAGTAGTCTACTGTGCTGGTGGTGGTGGTGGGATATGTATATCCAGGCCGAGTAACGTCTGTCCACATCACAGTAGTGTACGGTGTCCCACATACAGTACCTTGGGATGAACCCCCAGAGTGAGGTTGTGCATTGCACCTGTCAATGTGTGCTGACCGATGGGGCATGCTACTATGTTGTGTGGAATGTGGCAGGTATTGTTGCACAGGTGTTGGCTGAGCACAGATATCTGGGCATGTACCTGTGTATCCACCATGACACACACACATGCAACATATGGGAGTAGTAGTATATCACTACACATGAGTATCAAGTATAGTATGTGTGCCATATATTGCTGACATGGTCTGCTGATATCCTGTCTGTGTTCTCTTCCAGGGAGATGGCGCGACAGCATAACACCGCCTACTCTGTGGCGGAAGATGAGGAGATCCACCAGAGCCTGGTGCGGGAGTATGACATCCTGTTTTCCCGCACCAGTCAGAATCAGCAGGAGAGGGCCGCACTGTGGCAAGACCTTGTCCGTAGGGTAAATGATATTGGCACGCATAACAGGACATATGAGCAGGTACAACATCACTGCAGTGATTTAATCCGAAGTGTCCGGCAGCGTGCATCAGATATCCACAGGCAACAGGTCGCCACAGGAGGTGGGGATGGCCACAAATCCCCCCTCACCAGACTGGAGGGGCTACTCCTAAGTGTTGTGGCACCAGCCCCGGAACACCAACAGCAGTACACCTGCATTATGATGGAGGCTGGTTCCACACAGCAGCACGACATGGAGCGTGCAGGTAATATGCCATATGTACACCTGACTGTTCTGTACACTGTATCATATGCAATATCAATGGCACAGTTGTGCCCACTGACATTAATCTCATCATTTCTGCAGGTCCCTCCAGGGTTACAGCAAGACAGGCCATCCATGCTGGTGAGTGTGTTTAACATAACCTATAATAGTCCTGATAATGCTAGTAACAGTAGTGTAACTCAGTAGTGCTCTGTGTGTATACTGCGGGGTGTGCATGTGTGCAGGTGTGCCTGTGCCCATGTGTGCATGTGTGCATGTGTGCATGTGTGCATGTGTGCAGGTGTGCCTGTGTCCACGTGTGCATCTGTGCATGTGTGCCTGTGTCCACGTGTGCATGTGTGCCTGTATCCACGTGTGCATGTGTGCATGTGTGCATGTGTACACGTGACCACGTGTGCATGTGTGCATGTGCCCATGTGTGCATGTGACCACGTGTGCATGTGTCCATGTGTGCATGTGTCCACATGTGCATGTGTATGTGTGCATGTGTCCATGTGTGCATGTGTCCACGTGTGCATGTCTGCATGTCTGCATGTGTGCATGTGTGCCTGTGTGCATGTGTGCATGTGTGCATGTGTGCCTGTGTGCATGTGTCCATAAAAAT